>NC_057811.1:366325961-366620519 GCF_018294505.1 Triticum aestivum | reverse complement strand
CGGAGTGCCGCCGGAGTTGCCGCCGCCCTCGCCGGATCTCGTCGAGGTAGCCGCCGCCGGTTTTCTCGAAAAACCGATCGTTTTTTTCAAAACCCTCGATCTATTTTTTTTCAGATCTGGTTCGATTTTTTCGGTTTAGTTATTAAGAGGACATTCGTCCGTACGTTCGTTTTAACGAACGATTTTTGCCCGTTAGTCACAGACAGCGAACGTTCCTTCGTTAGCCTGTTCGTCAGTTTTTCTTTTTCTAGGGTTTTCCGCGATTATTTTCGATCGCGATTTCTAACCCGATTTTCGTTTTAGTTTAACTTTTCGCTCGTTTATCGGAATCAGGCGATTCAAGCGCCTAGAGTTTCGTCTCAAAGCTCTCTTTCTGTTTAATCAACCTAAACAAGCTTCTGCTACTGTAAAAATTGACTTTAGTCCAGATTAGTAAACGAAGCTTGTTTCTTTCGCAGTTTGAGTTTCGTTGCTTCGTTTGATTTGATTCTTTTTGCAAACCGGAGTTCTTAAGTTGAACCTTCTGGTTAGATCTCTTATTTGAGTTTTACCCGTGCTTCTAGTTGAGTGCTTATTGTATGCTTGTTTGTTTGCGATAGAGTACCTGGAGTGCGAAGCGTGCTACTACGAGTCTCTAGGTTTCATGGATCATCAGCAAGGCAAGTAACACTTTGATCATACCTCTTTACTACCCAGTTTTATTGCATTAGATCAATCCTCAAACAATTGCATGATTAGGATCTGATTAAAATGTGGGTTTTGGGAAGTAGATGAGGTAGTACCTATTGTCATGTTTATTACCAAACCATTGGGAGTTACTTCTACGTTGCTTATATTGCTATGCTATGCTTGTAGACGTGGATTGGGTGAGTGTATCCATGACAGATGTGAGTATTGTTAATTAATGGTTAACTTAAGGTGGCTACTTTAATACACATCTGGGTGGATTGAGGCACCTGGGGAACCCAGTGTTGCCTATATTTTTGGAAATCCCGGGGTACCGTGTGATTCTCCTATGGACTGCCACCCAGGCTCAAAGGGATCATAAGATTATTCATGCTAGAAACTTCCGTGTGCAGCCACATGCCATTATGGGCTCTGGCATAGTTGAGTAAGTTGTGGGAAACCTTTCCATGATGGGCTAGCAGATGTAGGGGATTGTAGGTGTACCGGCCTATCTATCGGTTAAGGGGACCTCTTCAGAAAGACTGTGTCTTGGTCATCCGTTTCTCAAACATCATGTAGTGCGAGAAATCATACGGAGGAGATCGAGTCCTTTGGGGAAAAGTGCGCAAACCTCTGCAGAGTGTACAAACTAATCATGGTTAGCCGTGTCCCCGGTTATGGACGTTTTGAGTATCTAGTTCTTGGATTATCATGTGGATCTCATCACTCTTAATATAATTTGATTGGGTTTAATGATGATGCTTAATTGGGATTGAGTTGGGTGAACCTTCTCAATGTTTAACAACCACCATGATAGTTAAATAAAATTTATTCCTTTGTTGTAGGGAAAAATTGGCTTTTCGCAAAACATATTTAACCATACAGCTTACACAAGCCAAATATGCATGTAGTGATAGCTATTATTCTGTTCATTACTCCTGTGTTACCTTGCGAGCATATTCCATGTGCTGGCCCATTTTCGGGCTGCAACGTTCATGTTGCAGACTTTTCAAACGACGAGTAAGGTGCCTTAGGTCGTGGTATTTCACTCAGTGATGCCGTTGGAGTTGATGGACTCACTTTATCTTCCAAGCCTTCCGCCGTTATCGTATTAGATGGCCTTAAGCCATATTTATTGTAATAAGTTCTCTTTTGAGACATTCGATGTAATAAGTGTGTGATTGCTACTCTGTTATAAATCCTTCAAGTACTGTGCGTGTCAGCATTACCGATCCAGGGATGACACTGATGCACAGAGATCAGACTGTTTGAGGTCTGGTCGCTACAAGATGGTATTAGAGCACACGCTGACTGTAGGACACGACCACTAAGCTAAAGCCCTAGATTACTACTCTCTTCTCATTTCTGACTCCTCTCCATTCTCTACTCTTTAGGATGGCGGATGCAAGGATCAAGTTCACGCAACCGGATGAAGAAACACCTTTTGGATGACACCTGAAGGAAGTCAGTAAATACCTGAACATCGGAATACCAAGCTTCACCGGGACCTACATCAACACTTTACCAAAAGAGGAGCGTTGGATGATTCAAGTTCAGATTCCTGGAAGAACATTCACGCTAGTCACTGAGCCCATAGAGTTTTCCTTTGATGCCCCAACCTGGAGTTTTGGAAAGAGCATGGTAGCCCACATTGCCATGGGACGCATTGGAGAAGTTTACCACAAGGATCTCAAGGATACTATTTACCAGCTTTGTGGGCACCGAGATGAGCAATGGGAAATTATCAGCACCAGGAAGGATAGATCGATTGCCGCTTTCAGCCAGGAGTTAAACCAGCACATTCGACACCAGGAGAACCAGATGTGCGCAGGCATGATAGATCTGAAGAAGGCAATGACCAAGATCACGGAGCTGGAAGAAGAACTCAAGTCTACACGCGATGGATATGAGGAGGAAATGACGATACTCATGGAGAAGAATGATGATCTCAAGAAGAAGCTAGGAGTGTTCATGGGAGACCCCACGCCAGGAGGAGAAGACGATGATTCCACTTGCCTGGAGAACTACATCATCATCGACGACACCGACTCGGACCCTGATGATAGCGATGATGACTATGTTGATGAAGCTGGAGCGGATATCATGGAGTCTTCGACCGATCAATTTTTCTAGTCGACCACCATAACAGTAGTAGTATTCCTCCATGTACATAGTAGTAGTTCGAGCACTTTTAACAATAGTTCTAGACCGATTGTATGCCCTTGCTTGATTGATTGAGTGATATGATTGTGTTTGTCTCATGTGCATATGGGTAGTGTTTTCTCACTAGACCCCCTTTTCTATTCTAATCTCTCCCCTCTAAACCATTCAGATGCCTCCGAGACGTGACACCGGATTTGTTTTCCCATCGGAGATCACCCAATTGATCCAGCAGCAGAATGCCTTGAAGCAGATACTAGTCCAGAATCAGAATCAGGGGAACAATCACAACAACAACAACCCACCACCATCACCACCTGTTGATCACTTAGCTCGTTTTCTAATGCTGAATCTGCCGGTGTTCTGCAGTAGCACCGAGCTGATAGTTGCAGGTGATTGGCTCCGCAAGATTGGAAGGGAGTTGACCACTGCAGGATGCACAGATGCGGAGGGAGTGCATTTTGCCACATATCAGCTTGATGGACCCGCAGCATCATGGTGGGAGAATTTCACAGCCACTTACCCCATCGACACTGTTACATGGGAACAGTTCCAGCAGGCTTTTCACACTGCCCATGTATCAACAGGAGCTATGGCCATGAAGAAGCGCGAGTTTCGCAACTTACGCCAAGGAGGACGCACAGTTGGCCAGTATGTGGATGATTTTAGTAAGCTAGCACGTTATGCCCCAGATGACGTTGCTACAGATGCAACTAAGCAGGAGAAGTTTCTGGAAGGACTGAATGATGAGCTGAGCATGCAGTTGATGGTTGTAACTTTCAACAGCTATCAGGAGTTGGTAGATAGAGCTCTCATGATTGAAGGGAAGCAGCAGCAGATTGACAGCCGCAAGAGGAAGTATGCACAAGGGAAGTACAATTCTGGAGCTCAGCAGAGACCCCGCTTTACCCCGAACTCGGGAGGACCCCTTCAGCATAACCATGGAGGTCACAATCACACTGGAGGAAGTTTGCACAACCATAGTGGCCCCAAGAATGGGAATGGTAATGGAGGAAGCAATGGCCAGAACCGTTCCAACCCAGCAACGCCCGCCAAGAAAGATCTAAGCCACGTTACTTGCTACAAGTGCAAGAAGACTAGACATTACGCCAATGAATGTCCTGAAGCTAAGAATGGAAACGGCAATGGAAGCTCTGGGAAGAAGCCCAACCCTTTCAACAGGGGACAAGTGAACCACGTTAACGTGGAGGAGGTTGAAGCCCAGCCAGATGCACTAATAGGTAAGTTCTTGGTTAAGTCATTTACTGCAATCGTTCTTTTTGATACTGGTGCATCGCATTCATACATATCAAGGGGATTTGTGGATAAGTATAAACTGCCCACCAAAGTTCTTAGTACTCCTATGTTAGTGAGCTCGCCAGGAGCGGAGTATATGGCAAGCCAAGGATGTTTTCAGATGCCATTGACCATAGGTAGGCATGTTTTCCCCTCAAACCTGATAATTTTGGAGTCTCAAGGTTTGGATGTGATTCTGGGTATGGATTGGCTATCGATGTATGGAGGAAACATCGATTGCGCCAGTAAGTCAAATTCTGCTCACCACCCCATAAGGGAGAAGGATTAAGTATGTATCCCGGCATGTGCCGAAGAGGACTCAAGTAAATTCCTTATCAGGAGTTGTACAGGAGGAAGTACCAGTGGTGAAGGATTTCCCGGATGTATTTCCAGAAGAGTTGCCAGGCATGCCACCGAATAGAGACATCGAGTTTTGGATTGAACTTTTACCAGGCACAGGGCCAATATCTAAGAGACCGTTCAGGATGCCCGCAAAGGATTTGGAGGAGATTAAGAAGCAGATTAAGGAGTTACTGGATAAAGGCTACATTCGCCCAAGTTTGTCACCTTGGGGATCACCAGTGCTTCTAGTGGAGAAGAAGGATGGATCGTTGAGGATGGTTGTTGATTATCGTGGATTGAATGAAGTAACGATCAAGAACAAGTACCCACTGCCGATGATCAACGATTTGTTTGATCAGTTGCAAGGAGCTAAAGTATTTTCTAAGATCGATCTGCGATCAGGGTACCACCAGCTGAAGATTCGAGAGCAGGATATACCTAAGACAACTTTTACCGAGAGGTACGGGCTATATGAGTATACCGTTATGTCATTTGGCCTGACTAACACACCTGCCTATTTTATGAACATGATGAACAAGGTGTTTATGGAGTTTTTGGATAAGTTTGTTGTGGTGTTCATTGATGATATTCTGGTCTACTCGAAGAATAAAGAGGAGCATAAGGAGCATTTGCGTTTGGTACTTGGGAAGCTCAGAGAACATCAGCTATACGCCAAGTTCAGCAAGTGTGAGTTTTGGTTGAAGGAAGTTGGATTCCTTGGACATGTTATATCTGGAGAAGGAATAGTAGTAGACCCCACCAAAGTAGTCACTATGACAAATTGGGAAGCACCCACGTCAGTTGGAGAGATGCGGAGTTTTCTTGGACTCGTAGGATACTACCGGAGGTTCATTGAGAATTTCTCGAAGATTGCAAAGCCCATGATGGAGTTGTTGAAGAAGGACACCAAATTCAAATGGATTGAGGAATGTGAGGCCAGTTTCCAGGAGTTGAAGAAAGGTTTGGTTACATCACCAGTGTTGATTCTGCCAGATCAACACAAGGATTATGAAGTGTATTGCGACGCTTCTCGTCGAGGACTTGGAGCCGTACTTATGCAGGAGGGAAGAGTTGTTTCATATGCCTCACGACAGCTTAAACCCCATGAGTTGAATTACGCTACCCATGATTTGGAGTTAGCAGCCGTAGTGCATGCGTTGAAGACTTGGAGACATTTTCTCATCGGAAACCATTGCGAGGTATACACGGATCACAAGAGTCTGAAGTATATCTTCACGCAGAAGGAGTTGAATCTCAGGCAGAGGAGATGGCTGGAGCTCATTAAGGATTATGATATGAGATTGCATTATCATCCCGGAAAGGCTAACGTAGTAGCCGATGCGTTGAGCCGCAAGAGTCATGTCAACACACTCATGACCGGAGAGTTACCCAAGGAGTTAGTAGAGGATCTTCGCGAGCTATGTTTGGAGATAGTTCCGAGAGGCTATGTAGCAGCATTGGAGATTCAGTCTACGTTGAAGGATAAGATTAGAGAAGCTCAGAAGATGGACAAGGAGATTGCCGAGATAAAAGGAAAGGATGAGCAAAGGAAAGGCTAAAGGATTTCGTGAGGATGAGCACGATACCTTATGGTTTGAGAACCGCGTATATGTGCCAAATGATCAGGAGATCAGGAAGCTGATTTTGCAGGAGGCCCATGATTCGCCATATTCGATTCATACAGGAAATGCCAAGATGTATCTGGATTTGAAGGACAGTTTCAGGTGGACCGGAATGCAGAAGGATATTGCGGAGTATGTAGCAGTTTGTGATGTATGTCAGAGAGTGAAGGCAGAACATCAGAAGCCAATTGGATTGTTACAGCCATTGCCGATACCCGAATGGAAGTGGGACAAGCTAGTCATGGATTTTATCACGGGATTGCCCAGGACTCGTTCAGGCTATGGCTCGATATGGGTTGTAGTCGATCGTTTGACGAAAGTAGCTCATTTCATCCCAGTGGAGACCACTTACACCAGTGTTAAGTTGGCAAAGATATACATGACCAGGATCGTATGTTTGCATTGAGTTCCGAGGACCATTGTATCAGATAGAGGAACCCAGTTTACCTCAAAGTTCTGGAGTCAGTTGCATGAAACTTTGGGAACCAGGCTAGAGTTCAGTACAACCTTTCACCCACAGACATATGGACAGACTGAGAGGGTCAATCAGATTCTGGAGGACATGTTGAGAGCTTGTGCGCTAGATTATGGATCTAGTTGGGACGACAATTTGCCATACACAGAGTTCTCTTATAACAACAGTTATCAAGCCAGTTTGAAGATGGCCCCTTTCGAAGCTTTGTACGGAAGGAGGTGCAGGACACCGTTGTTGTGGGATGAAGTTGGAGACCGTCAGTTGTTTGGACCAGATTTGATTAAAGAGTCTGAAGAGAAGGTTAAGCTGATTCGCGATAGATTCAAGGTAGCCCAGTCCAGGCAGAAGAGCTATGCGGATTCTAAACGCAAGGAGACAGTTTACAAAGTCAGAGACAGAGTGTACCTTCGTGTATCACCACTTCGAGGAGTGAAGCGTTTTGGAGTTAAGGGAAAGTTAGCACCATGTTTTGGGACCATACAAGGTTTTGGAACGTATGGGAGAAGTTGCTTACAAGTTGGAATTGCCCGAAGGTTGTCAGGAGTTCATGATGTGTTCCACGTTTCTTAGTTGAAGAAGTGCCACGCAGAGATGGCTGATATCCCTCTGAGAGATACAGTGCCACTGGAAGCGATTTAGTTGGATAGCGATTTGACCTACAAGGAGAAACCAGTCAAGATTCTCGAGTTTGCCAGCCGAGTTACACGCAGCAAAGTTATCAAGTTCTGCAAAGTTCAGTGGAGCCACCATACCAAAGATGAAGCCACCTGGGAACGAGAGGAAGACCTATGGAAGGATCACCCTCACCTATTTTCTAGCCAACCCGAATCTCGAGGGCGAGATTCATCTTAAGGGGGGTAGGTTTGTAACATCCCAAATTTTCAATTTGGAATGTTATACATTAGGTCATCATTGCATATCATATTTTATTGCATTTTGGCTTCACCCTAGAAATTCTACGCAACTCAAGGACCCACGTAGAGAGTTGGGAAATTCGTTATTTTCATATTTGAGTTTTCTCAAATTTTGAAAAGAGGATCGTTTGATTTTAATTATTTTCTCTTCGAATATTCCTGTTATGAAAATAAAAGAGAGAGGATAAAATGACTTCCTCAAAATAAAGAAATATTAGAGATTTAATATTAAAATCAAATAAGAATTTTATTCGAAGTTTTATCGCTATTTTATTTGAATTAGGACAAATTTGTGTTTTTCAAAATTGCATTAGAATCCCAAATAAATATTCACCTTGTCCGATATATCTTTAGAGGACGAGGAAAATTTATTTCAGGATTTTTGGAGTCAGTTTAGTATTTCTTTTCTTCGTTTTTCTGCGCGGAATTGTTTAAAAAAAACTGAACCGACTTAGTCGGGCCGTACCAGACCCGGACTCGTCCGGCCAGCCTCTTATAAGGCCCGCCCGGGATCCCCCCAGCCCAGCCGAACGCTAGCCCCGCCGCCCGAGCCGCCGCCGCCACGCCGCCCCGCAGCGCGCCGCCCGCTAGCCCGCGCCGCCGCCGTGTGCCGCCGCCGCCGCCGAACCCGTCGTCCGCCCGCCTGCCCGCCGGAGTGCCCGCCGCCGCCGGAGTTGCCGCCGCCCTCGCCAGATCTCTCGAGGTAGCCGCCACCGGTTTTCTCGAAAAACCGATCGGTTTTTTTCAAAAACCCTAGTTTTTTTTTCCAGATCTAGTTCGGTTTTTTTTGTTTAGTTATTTAGCGGACGTTCAACCGTACGTTCGTTTTAACGAACGGTTTTCGCCCGTTAGTCACAGACAGCGAACGTTCGTTCGTTAGCCTGTTCATCAGTTTTTCTTTTTCCAGGGTTTTCCGCGATTATTTTCGATCGCGATTTCTGACCCGATTTTCGTTTTAGTTTAACTTTTCGCTCGTTTATCGAATCAGGCGATTCAAGCGCCTAGAGTTTCGTCTCGAAGCCCTCTTTCTGTTTAATCAACCTAAACAAGTTTTTGCTACTGTAAAATTTGACTTTAGTCCAGATTAGTAAACGAAGCTTGTTTCTTTCGCAGTTTGAGTTTCGTTGCTTCGTTTGATTTGATTCTTTTTTTGCAAACCGGAGTTCTTAAGTTGAACCTTCTGGTTAGATCTCTTATTTGAGTTTTACCCGTGCTTCTAGTAGAGTGCTTATTGTATGCTTGTTTGTTTGCGATAGAGTACCCGGAGTGCGAAGCGTGCTACTACGAGTCTCTAGGTTTCACGGATCATCAGCAAGGCAAGTAACACTTTGATCATACCTCTTTACTACCCAGTTTTATTGCATTAGATCAATCCTCAAACAATTGCATGATTAGGATCTGATTAATATGTGGGTTTTGGGAAGTAGATGAGGTAGTACCTATTGTCCTGTTTATTACCAAACCCTTGGGAGTTACTTCTACGTTGCTTATATTGCTATGCTATGCTTGTAGACGTGGATTGGGTGAGTGTATCCATGACAGATGTGAGTATTGTTAATTAATGGTTAACTTAAGGTGGCTACTTTAATACACATCTGGGTGGACTGAGGCACCTGGGGAACCCAGTGTTGCCTGTATTTTTGGAAACCCCGGGGTACCGTGTGATTCTCCTATGGACTGCCACCCAGGCTCAAAGGGATCATAAGATTATTCATGCTAGAAACTTCCGTGTGCAGCCACATGCCATTATGGGCTCTGGCATAGTTGAGTAAGTTGTGGGAAACCTTTCCATGATGGGCTAGCAGATGTAGGGGATTGTAGGTGTACCGGCCTATCTATCGGTTAAGGGGACCTCTTCGGAAAGACTGTGTCTCGGTCATCCGTTTCTCAAACATCATGTAGTGCGAGAAATCCAACGGAGGAGATCGAGTCTTGTGGGGAAAAGTGCGCAAACCTCTGCAGAGTGTACAAACTAATCATGGTTAGCCGTGTCCCCGGTTATGGACGTTTTGAGTATCTAGTTCTTGGATTATCATGTGGATCTCATCACTCTTAATATAATTTGATTGGGTTTAATGATGATGCTTAATTGGGATTGAGTTGGGTGAACCTTCTCAATGTTTAACAACCACCATGATAGTTAAATAAAATTTATTCCTTTGTTGTAGGGAAAAATTGGCTTTTCGCAAAACATATTTAACCATACAGCTTCCACCAGCCAAATATGCATGTAGTGATAGCTATTATTCTGTTCATTACTCTTGTGTTACCTTGCCAGTATATTCCATGTGCTGACCCGTTTTTGGGCTGCAACGTTCATGTTGCAGACTTTTCAGACGACGAGTAAGGTGCCTTAGGTCGTGGTCTTTCACTCAGTGATGCCGTTGGAGTTGATGGACTCACTTTATCTTCCAAGGCTTCCGTTGTTATCGTATTAGATGGCCTTAAGCCATATTTATTGTAATAAGTTCTCTTTCGAGACATTAGATGTAATAAGTGTGTGATTGCTACTCTGTTATAAATCCTTCAAGTATTGTGCGTGTCAACATTATCGATCCAGGGATGACCCTGATGCACAGAGATCAGACTGTTTGAGGTCTGGTCGCTACAAGATGGTATCAGAGCACACGCTGACTGTAGGACACGACCACTAAGCTAAAGCCCTAGATCACTACTCTCTTCTCATTTCTGACTCCTCTCCATTTTCTACTCTTTAGGATGGCAGATGCAAGGATCAAGTTCACGCAACCGGATGAAGAAACACCTTTTGGACGACACCTGAAGGAAGTCACTAAATACCAGAACATCGGATTACCAAGCTTCACCGGGACCTACATCACCACTTTGCCATAAGAGGGGCGTTGGATGATTCAAGTTTAGATTCCTGGAAGAACATTCACGCCAGTCACTGTGGCCATAGAGATTTCCTTTGATGCCCCAACCTGGAGTTTAGGAAAGAGCATGGCAGCCCACATTGCCATGGGATGCATTGGAGAAGTTTACCACAAGGATCTCAAGGATACTATTTACCAGATTTGTGGGCGCCGAGATGAGCAATGGGAAATGATCAGCACCAGGAAGGATAGATCGATTGCCGCTTTCATCCATGAGTTAAACCAGCACATTCGACGCCAGGAGAACCAGATGTGCGCAGGCATGATAGATCTAAAGAAGGCAATGACCAAGATCACGGAGCTGGAAGAAGAACTCAAGTCTACACGCGATGGATATGAGGAGGAAATGACGATACTCGTGGAGAAGAATGATGATCTGAAGAACAAGCTAGGAGTGTTCATGGGAGACCCCGCGCCAGGAGGAGAAGACGACGATTCCACTTGCCCGGAGAACTACATCATCATCGACGACACCCACTCGGACCCTAACAATAGTGATGATGACTATGTTGATGAAGCTGGAGCGGATATCCTGGAGTCTTCGACCGGTCAATTTTTCTAGTCGACCACCATAACAGCAGTGGTATTCCTCCATGTACATAGTAGTAGTTCGAGCACTTTTAACGATAATTCTAGACCGATTGTATGCTCTTGCTTGATTGATTGAGTGATATGATTGTGTTTGTCTCATGTGCATATGGGTAGTGTTTTCTCACTAGACCCCCTTTTCTATTCTAATCTCTCCCCTCTAAACCCATCAGATGCCTCCGAGACGTGACAACGGATTTGTTTTCCCACCGGAGATCACCCAATTGATCTAGCAGCAGAATGCCTTGATGCAGATACTAGTCCAGAATCAGAATCAGGGGAACAACCACAACAACAACCCACCACCACCACCACCTGTTGATTACTTAGCCCGTTTTCTAAGGCTGAATCTGCCAGTGTTCTCCAGTAGCACCGAGTCGATAGTTGCAGATGATTGGCTCCGCAAGATTGGAAGGGAGTTGACCACTTCAGGATGCACATATGCGGAGAAAGTGCATTTTGCCGCACATCAGCTTGATGGACCCGCTGCACCATGGTGGGAGAATTTCACAGCCACTTACCCCATCGACACTGTTACATGGGACCAGTTCCAGCAGGCTTTTCACACTGCCCATGTATCAACAGGAGCTATGGCCATGAAGAAGCGCGAGTTTCACAACTTACGCCAAGGAGGACGCACAGTTGGCCAGTATGTGGATGATTTTAGTAAGCTAGCACGTTATGCCCCAGATGACGTTGCTACAGATGCAACTAAGCAGGAGAAGTTTCTGGAAGGACTGAATGATGAGCTGAGCATGCAGTTGATGGTTGCAACTTTCAACAACTACCAGGAGTTGGTAGATAGAGTCTCATGATTGAACGGAAGTAGCAGCAGATTGACAGCCGCAAGAGGAAGTATGCACAAGGGAAGTACAATTCTGGAGCTCAGCAGAGACCCCGCTTTACCCCGAACTCGGGAGGACCCTTCAGCATAACCATGGAGGTCACAATCACACTGGAGGAAGTTCGCACAACCATAGTGGCCCCAAGAATGGGAATGGTAATGGAGGAAGCAACGGCCAGAACCGTTCCAACCCAGCAACGCCCGCCAAGAAAGATCTAAGCCACATTACTAGCTACAAGTGCCAGAAGACTGGACATTACGCCAATGAATGTCCTGAAGCTAAGAATGGAAACGGCAATGGAATCTCTGGGAAGAAGCCCAACCCTTTCAACAGGGGATAAGTGAACCACGTTAACGTGGAGGAGGTTGAAGCCCAGCCAGATGCAGTAATAGGTAAGTTTTTGGATAAGTCATTTACTGCAATCGTTCTTTTTGATACTGGTGCATCGCATTCATACATATCAAGGGGATTTGTGGATAAGTATAAACTGCCCACCAAAGTTCTTAGTACGGCTATGTTAGTGAGCTCGCCAGGAGCGGAGTATATGGCAAGCCAAGGATGTTTTCAGATGCCATTAACCATAGGTAGGCATGTTTTCCCCTCAGACCTGATAATTTTGGAGTCGCAAGGTTTGGATGTGATTCTGGGTATGGATTGGCTATCGATGTATGGAGGAAACATCGATTGCGCCAGTAAGTCGATTTTGCTCACCACCCCAGAAGGGAGAAGGATTAAGTATGTATCCCGGCATGTGCCGAAGAGGACTCAAGTAAATTCCTTATCAGGAGTTGTACAGGAGGAAGTACCAGTGGTGAAGGATTTCCCGTATGTATTTCCAGAAGAGTTGCCAGGCATGCCACCGGATAGAGACATTGAGTTTTTGATTGAACTTTTACCAGGCACAGGGCCAATATCTAAGAGACCGTACAGGATGCCCGCAAAGGATTTGGAGGAGATTAAGAAGCAGATTAAGGAGTTACTGGATAAAGGCTATATTCGCCCAAGTTCGTCACCTTGGGGATCACCAGTGCTTCTAGTGGAGAAGAAGGATGGATCGTTGAGGATGGTTGTTGATTATCGTGGATTGAATGAAGTAACGATCAAGAACAAGTACCCACTGCCGATGATCAATGATTTGTTTGATCAGTTGCAAGGAGCTAAAGTATTTTCTAAGATCGATCTGCGATCAGGGTACCACCAGCTGAAGATTCGAGAGCAGGATATACCTAAGACAGCTTTTACCACGAGGTACGGGCTATATGAGTATACCGTTATGTCATTTGGCCTGACTAACGCACCTGCCTATTTTATGAACATGATGAACAAGGTGTTTATGGAGTTTTTGGATAAGTTCGTTGTGGTGTTCATTGATGATATTCTGGTCTACTCGAAGAATGAAGAGGAGCATAAGGAGCATTTGCGTTTGGTACTTGGGAAGTTCAGAGAACATGAGCTATACGCCAAGTTCAGCAAGTGTGAGATTTGGTTGAAGGAAGTTGGATTCCTTGGACATGTTATATCCGGAGAAGGAATAGTAGTAGACCCCACCAAAGTTGTCACTGTGACAAATTGGGAAGCACCCACGTCAGTTGGAGAGATCCGGAGTTTTCTTGGACTCGCAGGATACTACCGGAGGTTCATTGAGAATTTCTCGAAGATTGCAAAGCCCATGACGGAGTTGTTGAAGAAGGACACCAAATTCAAATGGACTGAGGAATGTGAGGCCAGTTTCCAGGAGTTGAAGAAATGTTTGGTTACATCACCAGTGTTGATTCTGCCAGATCAACGCAAGGATTATGAAGTGTATTGCGACGCTTCTCGTCGAGGACTTGGAGCCGTACTTATGCAGGAGGGAAGAGTTGTTTCATATGCCTCACGACAGCTTAAACCCCATGAGTTGAATTACGCTACCCATGATTTGGAGTTAGCAGCCGTAGTGCATGCGTTGAAGACTTGGAGACATTTTCTCATCGGAAACCATTGCGAGGTATACACGGATCACAAGAGTCTGAAGTATATCTTCACGCAGAAGGAGTTGAATCTCAGGCAGAGGAGATGGCTGGAGCTCATTAAGGATTATGATATGAGATTGCATTATCATCCCGGAAAGGCTAACGTAGTAGCCGATGCGTTGAGCCGCAAGAGTCATGTCAATACACTCATGACCGGAGAGTTACCCATGGAGTTAGCAGAGGATCTTCGCGAGCTATGTTTGGAGATAGTTCTGAGAGGCTATGTAGCAGCATTGGAGATTCAGTCTACGTTGAAGGATAAGATCAGAGAAGCTCAGAAGACGGACAAGGAGATTGCCGAGATAAAGGAAAGGATGAGCAAAGGAAAGGCTAAAGGATTTCGTGAGGATGAGCACGATACCTTATGGTTTGAGGACCGCGTATATGTGCCAAATGATCAGGAGATCAGGAAGCTGATTTTGCAGGAGGCCCATGATTCGCCATATTCGATTCACCCAGGAAATACCAAGATGTATCTGGATTTGAAGGACAGTTTCTGGTGGACCGGAATGAAGAAGGATATTGCGGAGTATGTAGCAGTTTGTGATGTATGTCAGAGAGTGAAGGCAGAACATCAGAAGCCAGCTAGATTGTTACAGCCATTGCCGATACCCGAATGGAAGTGGGACAAGCTAGGCATGGATTTTATCACGGGATTGCCCAGGACTCGTTCAGGCTATGACTCGATATGGGTTGTAGTCGATCGTTTGACGAAAGTAGCTCATTTCATCCCAGTGAAGACCACTTATACCAGTGCTAAGTTGGCAAAGATATACATGACCAGGATCGTATGTTTGCATGGAGTTCCGAGGACCATTGTATCAGATAGAGGAACCCAGTTTACCTCAAAGTTCTGGAGTCAGTTGCATGAAACTTTGGGAACCAGGCTAGAGTTCAGTACAGCCTTTCACCCACAGACAGATGGACAGACTGAGAGAGTCAATCAGATTCTGGAGGACATGTTGAGAGCTTGTGCGCTAGATTATGGATCTAGTTGGGACGACAATTTGCCTTATGCAGAGTTCTCTTATAACAACAGTTATCAAGCCAGTTTGAAGATGGCCCCTTTCGAAGCACTGTACGGAAGAAGGTGCAGGACACCATTGTTGTGGGATGAAGTTGGAGACCGTCAGTTGTTTGGACCAGATTTGATTAAAGAGTCTGAAGAGAAGGTTAAGCTGATTCGCGATAGACTCAAGGTAGCCCAGTTCAGGCAGAAGAGTTATGCGGATTCTAAACGCAAGGAGACAGTTTACGAAGTCGGAGACAGAGTGTACCTTGTGTATCACCACTTCGAGGAGTGAAGCGTTTTGGAGTTAAGGGAAAGTTAGCACCACGTTTTGTGGGACCATACAAGGTTTTGGAACGTATGGGAGAAGTTGCTTACAAGTTGGAATTGCCCGAAGGATTGTCAGGAGTTCACGATGTGTTCCACGTTTCTCAGTTGAAGAAGTGCCACGCAGAGATGGCTGATATCCCTCTGAGAGATACAGTGCCACTGGAAGCGATTCAGTTGGATAGCGATTTGACCTACGAGGAGAAACCAGTCAAGATTCTCGAGTTTGCCAGCCGAGTTACACGCAGCAAAGTTATCAAGTTCTGCAAAGTTCAGTGGAGCCACCATACCGAAGATGAAGCCACCTGGGAACGAGAGGAAGACCTACGGAAGGATCACCCTCACCTATTTTCTAGCCAACCCGAATCTCGAGGGCGAGATTCATCTTAAGGGGGTAGGTTTGTAACATCCCAAATTTTCAATTTGGAATGTTATACATTAGGTCATCATTGCATATCATATTTTTATTGCATTTTGGCTTGATCCTAGAAATTCTACGCAACTCAAGGACCCACGGAGAGAGTTGGGAATTTCGTTATTTTCATATTTGATTTTCTCAAATTTTGAAAGGAGGATCGTTTGATTTTAATTATTTTCTCTTCGAATATTCCTTTTATGAAAATAAAAGAGAGAGGATAAAATGACTTCCTCAAAATAAAGAAATATTGGAGATTTAATATTAAAATCAAATAAGAATTTTATTCGAAGTTTTATCGCTATTTTATTTGAATTAGGAAAAAATTGCGTTTTTCAAAATTGCACTAGAGTCCCAAATAAATATTCACCTTGTCTGGTAGATTTTTAGAGGACGGGGAAAATTTATTTCAGGATTTTTGGAGTCAGTTTAGTATTTCTTTTCTTCGTTTTTCTGCGCGGAATTGTTTAAAAAAAAGTGAACCGACTTAGCCGGGCCGTACCCGACCCGGACTCGTCCGGCCGGCCTCTTATAAGGCCCGCCCGGGACCCCCAGCCCAGCCGAACCCTAGCCCCGCCGCCCGAGCCGCCGCCGCCGCCGCTGCCACGCGCTGGCCCCGCGCCGCCGCCGTGTGCCGCCGCCGCCGGCGGAACCCGTCGCCGCCGCCCCGCCCGACGCCCGCCGGAGTGCCGCGCCACCGCTGGAGTTGCCGCCGCCCTTGCCGGATCTCGTCGAGGTAGCCGCCGCCCGTTTTCTCGAAAAACCGATCGTTTTTTTCAAAACCCTAGATCTATTTTTTTCAGATCTGGTTCGGTTTTTTTTCGGTTTAGTTATTTAGCGGACGTTCGTCCGTACTTTCGTTTTAACGAACGGTTTTTTCCCGTTAGTCACAGACAGCGAACTTTCGTTCATTAGCCTGTTCATCAGTTTTTCTTTTTCCAGGGTTTTCCGCGATTATTTTCGATCATGATTTCTGACTCGATATTCGTTTTAGTTTAACTTTTCGCTCGTTTATCGGAACCAGGCGATTCAAGCGCCTAGAGTTTCGTCTCGAAGCCCTCTTTCTGTTTAATCAACCTAAACAAGTTTTTGCTACTGTAAAATTTGACTTTAGTCCAGATTAGTAAACGAAGCTTGTTTCTTTCGCAGTTTGAGTTTCGTTGCTTCGTTTGATTTGATTCTTTTTGCAAAACGGAGTTCTTAAGTTGAACCTTCTGGTTAGATCTCTTATTTGAGTTTTACCCGTGCTTCTAGTTGAGTGCTTATTGTATGCTTGTTTGTTTGCGATAGAGTAACCGGAGTGCGAAGCGTGCTACTAAGAGTCTCTAGGTTTCACGGATCATCAGCAAGGCAAGTAACACTTTGATCATACCTCTTTACTACCCAGTTTTATTGCATTAGATCAATCCTCAAACAATTGCATGATTACGATCTGATTAATATGTGGGTTTTGGGAGGTAGATGAGGTAGTACCTATTGTCCTGTTTATACCAAACCCTTGGGAGTTACTTCTACGTTGCTTATATTGCTATGTTATGCTTGTAGACGTGGATTGGGTGAGTGTATCCATGACAGATGTGAGTATTGTTAATTAATGGTTAACTTAAGGTGGCTACTTTAATACACATCTGGGTGGATGAGGCACCTGGGGAACCCAGTGTTGCCTGTATTTTTGGAAATCCCGGGGTACCGTGTGATTCTCCTATGGACTTCCACCCAGGCTCAAAGGGATCATAAGATTATTCATGCTAGAAACTTCCGTGTGCAGCCACATGCCATTATGGGCTCTGGCATAGTTGAGTAAGTTGTGGGAAACCTTTCCATGATGGGCTAGCAGATGTAGGGGATTGTAGGTGTACCGGCCTATCTATCGGTTAAGGGGACCTCTTCGGAAAGACTGTGTCTCGGTCATCCGTTTCTCAAACATCATGTAGTGCGAGAAATCCAACGGAGGAGATCGAGTCTTGTGGGGAAAAGTGCGCAAACCTCTGCATAGTGTACAAACTAATCATGGTTAGCCGTGTCCCCAGTTATGGAAGTTTTGAGTATCTAGTTCTAGGATTATCATGTGGATCTCATCACTCTTAATATAATTTGATTGGGTTTAATGAGGATGCTTAATTGGGATTGAGTTGGGTGAACCTTCTCAATGTTTAACAGCCACCATGATAGTTAAATAAAATTTATTCCTTTGTTGTAGGGAAAAGTTGGCTTTTCGCAAAACATATTTAACCATACAGCTTCCACCAGCCAAATATGCATGTAGTGATAGTTATTATTCTGTTCATTACTCTTGTGTTACCTTGGCAGCATATTCCATGTGCTGACCCGTTTTCGGGCTGCAACGTTCATGTTGCAGACTTTTCAAACAACGAGTAAGGTGCCTTAGGTCGTGCTATTTCACTCAGTGATGCCGTTGGAGTTGATGGACTCACTTTATCTTCCAAGCCTTCCGCCGTTATCGTATTAGATGGCCTTAAGCCATATTTATTGTAATAAGTTCTCTTTTGAGACATTCGATGTAATAAGTGTGTGATTGCTACTCTGTTATAAATCCTTCAAGTACTGTGCGTGTCAGCATTACCGATCCAGGGATGACACTGATGCACAGAGATCCGACTGTTTGAGGTCTGGTCGCTACAAGATGGTATTAGAGCACACGCTGACTGTAGGACACGACCACTAAGCTAAAGCCCTAGATTACTACTCTCTTCTCATTTCTGACTCCTCTCCATTTTCTACTCTTTAGGATGGCGGATGCAAGGATCAAGTTCACGCAACCGGATGAAGAAACACCTTTTGGACGACACCTGAAGGAAGTCACTAAATACCTAAACATCGGAATACCAAGCTTCACCGGGACCTACATCGCCACTTTACCAGAAGAGGAGCCTTGGATGATTCAAGTTCAGATTCCTGGAAGAACATTCACGCCACTCACTGAGCCCATAGAGTTTTCCTTTGATGCCCCAACCTGGAGTTTAGGAAAGAGCATGGCAGCCCACATTGCCATGGGACGCATTGGAGAAGTTTACCACAAGGATCTCAAGGATACTATTTACCAGATTTGTGGGCGCCGAGATGAGCAATGGGAAATGATCAGCACCAGGAAGGATAGATCGATTGCCGCTTTCATCCAGGAGTTAAACCAGCACATTCGACGCCAGGAGAACCAGATGTGCGCAAGCATGATAGATCTGAAGAAGGCAATGACCAAGATCACAGAGGTGGAAGAAGAACTCAAGTCTACACGCGATGGATATGAGGAGGAAATGACAATACTCGTGGAGAAGAATGATGATCTCAAGAAGAAGCTAGGAGTGTTCATGGGAGACCCCGCGCTAGGAGGAGAAGACGATGATTCCACTTACCCGGAGAACTACATCATCATCGACGACACCGACTCGGACCTTGACGATAGCGATGATGACTATGTTGATGAAGCTGGAGCGGATATCATGGAGTCTTCGACCGATCAATTTTTCTAGTCGACCACCATAACAGTAGTAGTATTCCTCCATGTACATAGTAGTAGTTTGTGCACTTTTAACGATAGTTCTAGACCGATTGTATGCCCTTGCTTGATTGATTGAGTGATATGATTGTGTTTGTCTCATGTGCATATGGGTAGTGTTTTCTCACTACCCCCTTTTCTATTCTAATCGCTCCCCTCTAAACCCATCAGATGCCTCCGGGACGTGACACCGGATTTGTTTTCCCACCGGAGATCACCCAATTGATCCAGCAGCAGAATGCCTTGATGCAGATACTAGTCCAGAATCAGAATCAGGGGAACAACCACAACAACAACAACCCACCACCACCACCTGTTGATCACTTAGCCCGTTTTCTAAGGCTGAATCTGCCGGTGTTCTCCAGTAGCACTGAGCCGATAGTTGCAGATGATTGGCTCCGCAAGATTGGAAGGGAGTTGACCACTGCAGGATGCACAGATGCAGAGAGAGTGCATTTTGCCGCACATCAGCTTGATGGACCTGCAGCATCATGGTGGGAGAATTTCACAGCCACTTACCCCATCGACACTGTTACATGGGACCAGTTCCAGCAGGCTTTTCGCACTGCCCATGTATCAACAGGAGCTATGGCCATGAAGAAGTCCGAGTTTCGCAACTTACGCCAAGGAGGACGCACAGTTGGCCAGTATGTGGATGATTTTAGTAAGCTAGCACGTTATGCCCCAGATGACGTTGCTACAGATGCAACTAAGGAGGAGAAGTTTCTGGAAGGACTGAATGATGAGCTGAGCATGCAGTTGATGGTGCAACTTTCAACACCTACCAGGAGTTGGTAGATAGAGCTCTCATGATTGAAGGGAAGCAGCAGCAGATTGACAGCCGCAAGAGGAAGTATGCACAAGGGAAGTACAATTCTGGAGCTCAGCAGAGACCCCGCTTTACCCCGAACTCGGGAGGACCCCTCCAGCATAACCATGGAGGTCACAATCACACTGGAGGAAGTTTGCACAACCATAGTGGCCCCAAGAATGGGAATGGTAATTGAGGAAGCAACGGCCAGCACCGTTCCAACCCAGCAATGCCCGCCAAGAAAGATCTAAGCCACGTTACTTGCTACAAGTGCCAGCAGACTCGACATTACACCAATGAATGTCCTGAAGCACAGAATGGAAACGGCAATGGAAGCTCTGGGAAGAAGCCCAACCCTTTCAACAGGGGACAAGTGAACCACGTTAAAGTGGAGGAGGTTGAAGCCCAGCCAGATGCAGTAATAGGTAAGTTTTTGGTTAAGTCATTTACTGCAATCGTTCTTTTTTATACTGGTGCATCACATTCATACATATCAAGGGGATTTGTGGATAAGTATAAACTTCCCACCAAAGTTCTTAGTACTACTATGTTAGTGAGCTCGCCAGGAGCGGAGTATATGGCAAGCCAAGGATGTTTCCAGATGCCATTGACCATAGGTAGGCATGTTTTCCCCTCAGACCTGATAATTTTGGAGTCGCAAGGTTTGGATGTGATTCTGGGTATGGATTGGCTATCGATGTATGGAGGAAACATCGATTGCGCCAGTAAGTCGATTTTGCTCACCACCCCAGAAGGAAGAAGGATTAAGTATGTATCCCAGCATGTGCCGAAGAGGACTCAAGTAAATTCCTTACCAGGAGTTGTACATGAGGAAGTACCAGTGGTGAAGGATTTCCCGGATGTATTTCCAGAAGAGTTGCCAGGCATGCCACCGGATAGACACATTGAGTTTTTGATTGAACTTTTACCAGGCACAAGGCCAATATCTAAGAGACCGTACAGGATGCCCGCAAAGGATTTGGAGGAGATTAAGAAGCAGATTAAGGAGTTACTGGATAAAGGCTACATTCGCCCAAGTTCGTCACCTTGGGGATCACCAGTGCTTCTAGTGGAGAAGAAGGATGGATTGTTGAGGATGGTTGTTGATTATCGTGGATTGAATGAAGTAACGATCAAGAACAAGTACCCACTGCCGATGATCAATGATTTGTTTGATCAGTTGCAAGGAGCTAACGTATTTTCTAAGATCGATCTGCGATCAGGGTACCACCAGCTAAAGATTCGAGAGCAGGATATACCTAAGACAGCTTTTACCACGAGGTACGGGCTATATGACTATACCGTTATGTCATTTGGCCTGACTAACGCACCTGCCTATTTTATGAACATGATGAACAAGGTGTTTATGGAGTTTTTGGATAAGTTCGTTGTGGTGTTCATTGATGATATTCTGGTCTACTCGAAGAATGAAGAGGAGCATAAGGAGCATTTGCGTTTGGTACTTGGGAAGCTCAGAGAACATCAGCTATACGCCAAGTTCAGCAAGTGTGAGTTTTGTTTGAAGGAGGTTGGATTCCTTGGACATGTTATATCCGCAGAAGGAATAGCAGTAGACCCCACCAAAGTTGTCACTGTGACAAATTGGGAAGCACCCACGTCAGTTGGAGAGATCCGAAGTTTTCTTGGACTCGCAGGATACTACCGGAGATTCATTGAGAATTTCTCGAAGATTGCAAAGCCCATGACGGAGTTGTTGAAGAAGGACACCAAATTCAAATGGACTGAGGAATGTGAGGCCAGTTTCCAGGAGTTGAAGAAACGTTTGGTTACATCACCAGTGTAAGGAGGGAAGAGTTATGAAGTGTATTGCGACGCTTCTCGTCGAGGACTTGGAGCCGTACTTATGCAGGAGGGAAGAGTTGTTTCATATGCCTCACGACAGCATAAACCCCATGAGTTGAATTACGGAGTATGTAGAAGGACAGTTTCTGGTGGACCGGAATGAAGAAGGATATTGCGGAGTATGTAGCAGTTTGTGATGTATGTCAGAGAGTGAAGGCAGAACATCAGAAGCCAGCTGGATTGTTACAGCCATTGCCGATACCCGAATGGAAGTGGGACAAGCTAGGCATGGATTTTATCACGGGATTGCCCAGGACTCGTTCAGGCTATGACTTGATATGGGTTGTAGTCGATCGTTTGACGAAAGTAGCTCATTTCATCCCAGTGAAGACCACTTACACCAGTGCTAAGTTGGCAAAGATATACATGACCAGGATCGTATGTTTGCATGGACTTCTGAGGACCATTATATCAGATAGAGGAACCCAGTTTACCTCAAAGTTCTGGAGTCAGTTGCATGAAACTTTGGGAACCTGGCTAGAGTTCAGTAGAGCCTTTCACCCACAGATAGATGGACAGACTGAGAGAGTCAATCAGATTCTGGAGGACATGTTGAGAGCTTGTGCGCTAGATTATGGATCTGGTTGGGACGACAAATTGCCTTACGCAGAGTTCTCTTATAACAACATTTATCAAGCCAGTTTGAAGATGGCCCCTTTCAAAGCTTTGTACGGAAGGAGGTGCAGGACACCGTTGTTGTCGGATGAAGTTGGAGACCGTCAGTTGTTTGGACCAGATTTGATAAAAGAGTCTGAAGAGAAGGTTAAGCTGATTCACGATAGACTCAAGGGAGCCCAGTCCAGGCAGAAGAGCTATGCGCAGGCCTCATGCGTAAAGGGAGCCCACCCATAAGGGTGGCCCCTTTACATCAGAGGAATACATACGAATCTTACCCCCTACGAGTCCGGTCTCTGGGGGCGCAAATACCAGGTACCGATTTCCAGAGGTACCGATCCGCAAGGCGAGCAGCAAGCGGGGGAGAGTATTTTGAAGTACAAGAACGTTGGGGTGGGACGCTAGTACTTAAACTAGGGTTGCTTCTTAGCGCTAATCTTGCATTTTTCAGCAGTTAGTTGTAGCGCGCCTTCCCTCCTTCTCTCATTTCGGAAAGATTTGGCAGTATTTTCTTATGATGACCTGGCCGAGAGAGTACGAAACATCGGTGTAAAAGATTGAGTGTAACTAACTCTTCCTTCTGAAAAATATATATCCCGGCTCGTTTTCATCGAGCCTCCCCCCTGTTTGGAGTATAGCCAAGTGGTAAGGCATCGGTAGGAATAGGAATTATTGTACCATTGGAAGAAGAGGCACAAGTGGGAACATCTCTACTGACGAACCATTTCAATAGTACGGGTGCTGCCGTGCCTGCTCCATACATTCAAAAACATTTTTGGTACTTTCTATGAGAATGGATAAATAGAAATGGGTACATTCCTCTTTCTCTTTCTGGCCAAACTACCCATAAAAAAGATCCAGCTAAGGTAAGGAACTTCGTGTCGCGGCTGCTCCACTCCGCTGCAGTCTTTTGAACTGAACTTTGTTGCCTTCCCGCGCGCGAAACGAATGGGCGCTTCCGGTCCAGGCATAAGTGGAAACCCATTGATCTCGGGATCATGACTCGAACTTAGTGTTGGGGAACGTAGTAATTTCAAAACTTTCCTACGCACACGCAAGATCATGGTGATGCATAGCAACGAGAGGGGAGAGTGTTTTCCACGTACCCTCGTAGACCGAAAGCGGAAGCGTTATCACAACGCGGTTGATGTAGTCGTACGTCTTCACGATCCGACCGATCAAGTACCGAACATACGGCACCTCCGAGTTCTACACACGTTCAGCTCGATGACGTCCCTCGAACTCCGATCCAGCCGAGTGTTGAGGGAGAGTTTCGTCAGCACGACGGCGTGGTGACGATGATGATGTTCCACCGACGCAGGGCTTCGCCTAAGCTCCGCAACGGTATTATCGAGGTGTAATATGGTGGAGGGGGGCACCACACACGGCTAAGAGATCTCAAGGATCAATTGTTGTGTCTCTGGGGTGCCCCCTGCCCCCGTATATAAAGGAGCAAGGGGGAGGCAGCCGGCCAAGGGGAGAGGCGCGTCATAGGGGGGAGTCCTACTCCCACCGGGAGTAGGACTCCTCCTCTCCTTGTGGGAGTAGGAGAAGGGAAGGGGAAAGGAGAAAGAAGGAAGGGTGCGCCCCCCTTCCCTAGTCCAATTCGCACCAGACCATGGGGAGGGGTGCGGCCACCTTTTGAGGCCTTTCTCTCCTTTCCCGTATGGCCCATTAAGGCCCAATACGAATTCCCGTAACTCTCCGGTACTCCGAAAAATACCCGAATCACTCGGAACCTTTCCGAAGTCCGAATATAGTCGTCCAATATATCGATCTTTACGTCTCGACCATTTCGAGACTCCTCGTCATATCCCCGATCTCATCCGGGACTCCGAACTCCTTCGGTACATCAAAACTCAATAAAACTGTCATCATAACGTTAAGCGTGCGGACCCTACGGGTTCGAGAACTATGTAGACATGACCGAGACACGTCTCCGGTCAATAACCAATAGCGGGACCTGGATGCCCATATTGGCTCCCACATATTCTACGAAGATCTTTATCGGTCAGACCGCATAACAACATACGTTGTTCCCTTTGTCACCGGTATGTTACTTGCCCAAGATTTGATCGTCGGTATCTCGATACCTAGTTCAATCTCGTTACCGGCAAGTCTCTTTACTCGTTCCGTAACACATCATCCCGCAACTAACTCATTAGTCACAATGCTTGCAAGGCTTATAGTGATGTGCATTACCGAGTGGGCCCAGAGATACCTCTCCGACAATCGGAGTGACAAATCCTAATCTCGAAATACGCCAACCCAACAAGTACCTTTGGAGACACCTGTAGAGCACCTTTATAATCACCCATTTACGTTGTGACGTTTGGTAGCACACAAAGTGTTTCTCCGGTAAACGGGAGTTGCATAATCTCATAGTCAGAGGAACATGTATAAGTCATGAAGAAAGCAATAGCAACATACTAAACGATCGGGTGCTAAGCTAACGGAATGGGTCAAGTCAATCACGTCATTCTCCTAATGAGGTGATCTCGTTAATCAAATGACAACTTATGTCTATGGCTAGGAAACATAACCATCTTTGATTAACGAGCTAGTCAAGTAGAGGCATACTAGTGACACTCTGTTTGTCTATATATTCACACATGTATTATGTTTCCGGTTAATACAATTCTAGCATGAATAATAAACATTTATCATGATATAAGGAAATATATAATACTTTATTATTGCCTCTAGGGCATATTTCCTTCAGTCTCCCACTTGCACTAGAGTCAATAATCTAGTTCACATCGACATGTGATTTAACATCAATAATTCACATCACCATGTGATTAACACCCATAGTTCACATCGTTATGTGACCATCACCCAAAGGGTTTACTAGAGTCAGTAATCTAGCTCACATCGCTATGTGATTAACACCCAAAGAGTACTAAGGTGTGATCATGTTTTGCTTGTGAGATAATTTTAGTCAACGGGTCTGTCACATTCAGATCCGTAAGTATTTTGCAAATTTCTATGTCTACAATGCTCTGCATGGAGCTACTCTAGCTAATTGCTCCCACTTTCAATATGTATCTAGACCGAGACTTAGAGTCATCTAGATTAGTGTCAAAAATTGCATCGACGTAACCTTTTACGACGAGCCTTTTGTCACTTCCATAATCGAGAAACATATCCTTATTCTAGTAAGGATAATTTTGACTGCTGTCCAGTGATCTACTCCTAGATCACTATTGTACTCCCTTGCCAAAATCAGTGTAGGGTATACAATAGATCTGGTACACAGCATGGCATACTTTATAGAACCTATGGCCAAGGCATAGGGAATGACTTTCATTCTTTTTCTATCTTCTGCCGTGGTCGGGTTTTGAGTCTTACTCAATTTCACACCTTGTAACACAGGCAAGAAACTCCTTCTTTGACTGTTCCATTTTGAACCACTTGAAAATCTTGTTAAGGTATGTACTCATTGAAAAAACTTATCAAGCGTTTTGATCTATCTCTATAGATCTTGATGCTCAATATGTAAGCAGCTTCACCGAGGTCTTTCTTTGAAAATCTCCTTTATGCTTTGCAGAATAGTTCTACATTATTTCCAATCAACAATATGCCACTTACATATACTTATCAGAAATGTTGTAGTGCTCCCACTCACTTTCTTGTAAATACAGGCTTCACCGCAAGTCTGTATAAAACTATATCCTTTGATCAACTTATCAAAGCGTATATTTCTACTCCGAGATGCTTGCAGCAGTCCATAGATGGATCGCTGGAGCTTGCATATTTTGTTAGCACCTTTAGGATTGACAAAACCTTCTGGTTGCATCATATACAACTCTTCTTTAATAAATCCATTAAGGAATGCAGTTTTGTTTATCCATTTGCCAGATTTCATAAAATGCGACAATTGCTAACATGGTTCGGACAGACTTAAGCATCGCTGCGAGTGAGAAAATCTCATCGTAGTCAACACCTTGAACTTTGTCAAAAACCTTTTTCTGACAAGTCTAGCTTTGTAGATAGTAACACTACTATCAGCGTCCGTCTTCCTCTTGAAGATCCATTTATTTTCTATGCCTTGCCGATCATCGGGCAAGTCAACCAAAGTCCACACTTTGTTCTCATACATGGCTCTCATCTCAGATTTCATGGCCTCAAGCCATTTTGCGGAATCTGGGCTCATCATCGCTTCCTCATAGTTCGTAGGTTCGTCATGGTCTAGTAACATAACCTCCAGAACAGGATTACCGTACCACTCTGGTGCGGATCTTACTCTGGTTTACCTACGAGGTTTGGTAGTAACTTGATCTGAAGTTACATGATCATCATCATTAACTTCCTCACTAATTGGTGTAGGAGTCACAGGAACAGATTTCTATGATGAGCTACTTTCCAATTAGGGAGAAGGTACAATTACCTCATCAAGTTCTACTTTCCTCCCACTCACTTCTTTCGAGAGAAACTCCTTCTCTAGAAAGGATCCATACTTAGCAACGAATGTCTTGCCTTCGGATCTGTGATAGAAGGTGTACCCAACTGTCTCCTTTGGGTATCCTATGAAGACACATTTCTCCGATTTGGGTTTGAGCTTATCAGGATGAAACCTTTTCACATAAGCATCGCAACCCCAAACTTTTAAGAAACGACAACTTTGGTTTCTTGCTAAACCTCAGTTCATAACGCGTCGTCTCAACGGATTTTGATGGTGCCCTATTTAACGTGAATGTAGCTGTCTCTAATGCATAACCCCAAATGATAGTGGTAGATCGGTAAGATACATCACATATCGCACCATATCTAATAAAGTACGATTACGACGTTCGGACACACCATTACACCGTGGTGTTCCAGGTGGCGTGAATTTGTGAAACTATTCCACATTGTTTTAATTGAAGACCAAACTTGTTGAGAATATAGATCTTAGAGTCACCCGCCAGGAGGGGCCGGGTTACTCGTACGGTTGTTATCAGAAGCCCGGAGCCAAGTTTCAAGACGATGGGCCAGAGATGGGCTGAGACCCGGATATGGCTTAAGGCTCGTAGTTACAATCATTGTTATAGTAAACTTGTAGCGTAAGGCATGCATAGTTTAGAGTCCGAGCCGGACACTCTTATGAGCCGGCCGGGACTCTAAGGGCTGCTGGGCGTCAGCCTCCCTATATAAAGGGACGACCCGGCAGCGGTTTAAGGGCGAGAACAATCTGATCAAGAGCCGGGGATGGTTGTTTAACCCCTGGCGATCGTAACCCTAATCAATATCACCCCAAACTGGACGTAGGCTTTTACCTTCACTGTAAGGGGCCGAACCAGTATAAACCCTCGTGTTCCTTGTCCCGCGTAACCCCTTCAAGCTTCCTAGTTGCGATGACTCCACGACTAAGTCCTAGCTCAAGGACATCTGCCGTGACAATTCCACGACAGTTGGCGCCCACCGTGGGGCCAGCGCACGGTGGATTTGAGTTCTTGAAGGGCAGCTTCGAAGGGCTCAAGGGATACGCCGTGGGCCGGATGACCAAAAGTCGTCGTGGCAAGCTCTACATCGATGATGCGGACTGGGGCCCCGACGCCGGCTCAATTGAGTACGGGTACCGGGTCCCCTTTGGCGAGATTCATGTCTTCATTGGCAAGATTGGTGAGCCGGGCCCCGAGCCGGATTTCTGCGCCGATCTCATCGAAACGGCTCAGCGCGCACGACCCGCCCGGGCCCGGCCCGCCTTAAGGCGCGCTTTTGTGGGATGCATCCATGGAGGGCCCTCTGATCCATCTGGGTCTGGAGATGAGGCGGCCGCCGGCTCTGACGGCGAGTCGGCCACCGATGAATCAAACTCGTTGTACCGACTTCAAGATGGCAGGCTCATGGGTTGTTCCGATGGCGACAGTATTCCGGACCTTTTTGAGCCGCCAAGTCAGGTTGGAGTTTTTATGGCTGGTGCGCAGCCTGTTCAGAACCCCGCTGCTGGATCGGGAAACCCGGTGCCTTCTCCGGCTCAGGTGCTGATGGATCTCACGGACAAGATGACGGCCCTGTTAACCGCCGCGGTTGACCCGGCGAATCAAGCTCAGCATGATGCGGAGGTGGCACAGTTAAAATTGGATTTGATAAAAGCTAAGGAGGATCTTGCAGCGGAGGGGATCAGGCTGGCTGCGGAGCGGGCGGCCCTCGACGCCCGGACTCAGCTGATTCAGGCGCAGTCCTTCCAACTCACAATGGATCAGAACGCGGCCAACGAGGTCATGAGAAGGAGGCATCAGAAGGCCCAGTCTCGACTCCCACCGGTTTACGATCCACGCAATCTCTTCAACACACCGGGTGCAGGGTCTAGTAACCCGCCAGGGGTCATTGCACCCGGGTCTGGACCCCTTATTCAGCCACGAGTGATGGGGCCTCCCCAGGTGCCCCCTGCCCCGCCTCAGTATGTGCCAATACCCCCGGGTCATTATGATAACCCGCTGGAGAACATGGTGGCTGCGGCAGCACGACTGGCGGCTCTCCCCGTTGACGGCGACTCTCCGGCGGCCATCGAAACCCGCCGGGTCAGGGAACTCCTGCAGACGGCGCTAGCGCAGCAAGAGGCGTACTCCTACAGCCGGGACAGGATCCACTTGACCCCTCGTCCAGGCCAGAGCCCGAGTTACAGCCGGCACATGGTCTCAGCAACCGGCTCAAGTAATGTCCGACGCCGTGACCCGCCCCCTGGCCATGGCCCGGCTCATAATGGAGCCTTCTACGCAGCAGACCAAGCGCGGCAAGAGGCGGAGCAGGTGCCTCAATTGACGGCTTACCAGACCCCCCCGGCTTATCCGACGACGTCCGTTGATGTGGGTATTTCTACCAGGACCGGTGGTGTCCCTTGTTTGGTGCCGGCCATCCGTAATGAACGTCTACCTAAGGACTTCAAGGGCCCTAGGAAGGTGCCTAACTATACAGCGGACTTACAGCCTGCAGCCTGGATTGAGAGTTATGAGATGGCTATGGAATTGCTGGAGGTCAGTGAGGCGGCCATGGCCAAATATTTCACCATGATGTTAGATGGAACTGCCCGCACGTGGTTGAAAGGGCTACCACCGAACTCCATTGGGTCTTGGGCTGAGCTGAAAGCCCGGTTCATTCAAAACTTCAAAGATACCTGCAGGCAGTCTATGTCAATTGTGGATCTGACTAACTGTAAGCAGCAGGAGGGTGAATCCACGACCCATTGGGTTCGCCGGGTCAAGGAGATCATACATTCATCAGATAAGATGGATGCCGGCTCTGCAGTCTTAATGTTGGAACAGAACTGTCGCTTTGTGCCCCTTAAGATGAAACTCGGGCGGCTTAAACGCGACTGCACCGATATGGGTACCCTAATGGCGGCTCTTGTCAAGTACGCCGATTCTGATGGTACCAAGGATCCCCCTTCAGACGATGAAAGGACAGGGAAGGGAAAGAAGAACGGCCATGGCAAGGGTCCTCAGTTTAACCCGGGGAACCAAGGAGGAGGCAAGCGTAAGGCCGATGGCAGCCTAGAGTTTGTAGCCAACGCCAACTCCCAAGGTAGTAACCCGCGACGCAAGGGGAGGCCCCCTCCCCGAGGCGGCGGGTCAGGTCCAACGCTGGAGCAGCTGTTGAATGAACCTTGTCCAAGGCATGGCTCTAGAGAGAAGCCAGCGACTCATCTGTGGAAGGATTGCGCGATCATGAAGGCCTTTAAGAGCTACAATGGCCCGGGCGGCGGCTCAGGCGCCGGCGGTTTTCATGGCCCGGGCGGCGGCTCAAATTCCGGTCCTCAGAACGGTCAAGGGGGCTTTAATCAACAGTCTGGTCAGGGTCATCAACAGCAACAGGGGGGTTATCAGACCAACCCAAAGCAGCTTAGCGGTGGACAGTATCATGTGTTCACCACTAGTTTGTGCAAACGAGATCAAAAGCTTCACAAGAGGGCTGTGAATGCTGTTGAGCCGGCGGTTCCACGCTACTTGCGGTGGTCTGAGCAGCCTATAGTGTGGAGTAGGGAGGATCACCCTCCACGGGTGGATAACCCGGGCCACTTGGCCTTAGTGGTGGCTCCTCAGGTGGGAGGTTATAAGTTCACAAAGGTACTCATGGATGGAGGCAGCAGCATCAACATCCTCTATTATGAGACTTTTCGCCGTATGGGGCTGGTTGATAAGAACCTCAGCCAGTCAAACACTATCTTCCATGGTGTGGTACCTGGTAAGTTGGCTTATCCAGTCGGCAAGATCGAGTTAGAAGTGGCTTTTGGTAATGAAAACAACTACAGGGTGGAGAAGTTGACCTTTGAGGTGGTCAAGATAAGAAGTCCATACCATGCTATATTTGGACGGCCGGCTTACGCCAAGTTCATGGCACGGCCGTGTTATGTGTACTTACAGCTCAAGATGCCGGGTCACAATGGGACCATCACGGTTCACGGCAGCCGGAAATTGGCTCTCGAGTGTGAGGAAGGTGATGCAGCTTACGCAGAGTCTGTTTGTGCAACAGAGGAGTTGAAGTTTTACAAAGACAATGTTGACCCAACAGACATGACCTCTCTAAAGAAGCCGACTACGGAGACTGAGCCGGCGATGAAATTTAAGTCGGCAGATGAAACTAAGCTTGTTGACTTCATTCCAGGAGATTCATCTCAGCAGTTTAGCATCAGTGCCAATCTGGATCCAAAATAGGAAAGCGCGCTCATCGAGTTCATCCGTGAGAATAGGGACATCTTTGCATGGAAGCCTTCTGACATGCCAGGTGTACCTAGAGAACTCGCTGAGCATACTCTCAATGTTGATCCAAAATTTAAGCCGGTCAGACAGTTCCTTCGACGGTTTAACGAGGAGAGGCGGAAAGCCATTGGTGAAGAAGTGGCCCGGCTCTTGGCGGCCGGGTTTATTGTTGAAGTTTTTCACCCAGAATGGTTGGCTAACCCAGTGCTCGTACTCAAGAAGAACGGCACCTGGCGGATGTGTGTGGACTACACGGACTTGAACAAGGCGTGTCCGGCTGATCCTTTTGCTCTCCCCCGTATTGATCAAATCATTGATGCTACGGCAGGTTGTGCACGCTTAAGTTTCTTGGATGCCTATTCCGGGTATCATCAGATTAAGATGGCAGTTAAGGACCAGGAGAAGACGGCGTTCATCACTCCCTTTGGAGCCTTCTGCTATGTGTCTATGCCCTTTGGACTCAAGTGTGCACAGGCGACTTACCAGCGTTGTGTACAGAATTGTCTTCATAAACAGATCGGGCGCAATGTTCACGCTTACGTGGATGATATTGTGGTGAAATCCATCAAGGAGGAAACCCTGATAGATGACTTAAGGGAAACCTTCGATAATCTCCGGGTCTATAAGATGATGCTTAACCCGGCCAAGTGTGTTTTTGGTGTTCCTGCAGGCAAACTATTGGGCTTCTTGGTTTCTGACAGAGGCATTGAGGCTAACCCGGAGAAGATCAAGGCCATCACCTCCCTAGCCAAACCGGCGTGTATAAATGACGTTCAGCGTTTGGCGGGTCGCATCGCTGCTTTAAGCCGGTTTATAAGCCGTTTGGGTGAGAAGGCTATGCCCTTATATCAGTTGATGAAGAAAACTGATAACTTTGTCTGGAATGATGCAGCTAATACCGCTTTTGAGGATTTGAAAAAGCAGCTGGCAGAGCCCCCAGTCCTTGCTGCTCCGGTTGATAAGGAACCCTTGCTACTGTATGTGGCGGCAAACGCGCGAGCTGTCAGCGTGGCTATTGTGGTGGAGCGCAAGGAGGCGGGTAAGGAGCATCCGGTTCAGCGGCCGGTTTATTATGTCAGCGAGGTGCTCATTGAGTCCAAACAGCGGTACCCGCATTGGCAGAAGCTCGTATATGGTGTGTTCATGGCGAGCCGGAAGCTTAAGCATTATTTTCAGGGTCATCCCATCACTGTGGTCAGTTCTGCCCCTCTTGGCGATATTATTCAAAACAGAGAGGCCACAGGGAGAATTGCTAAGTGGGCTATAGAACTTGGACCTCATGGCCTCAGATATGTGCCACGCACTGCTGTTAAATCTCAGGCTTTGGTGGATTTCATCAACGATTGGACAGAGTCACAAGTGCCTGAGCAAAAACCGGATAACACTTATTGGACTATCCACTTTGATGGGTCCAGACAGCTGGAGGGCTCGGGGGCTGGTGTTGTATTGGCTTCCCCTAAAGGTGACAAGTTCCATTATGTGCTACGGTTGATGTTTCCTTGCACTAACAATACGGCTGAATACGAGGCTTTGCTCCACGGTCTTCGGGTGGCTAAGGAGATGAGCTTAAGCCGGGTAAGGTGCTTTGGTGACTCAGACTTGGTGGCTCAACAAGTATCAGGCACCTGGGATTCTAAGGATCCTCTCATGGCGGCTTATCGCCGTGAGGTTGATGCCATTGCCGGGCACTTTCAGGGATACCAAGTGGAGCACATTGATCGTAGGAAGAACGAGGCGGCTGATGCTTTAAGCCGGCTAGGCTCTCAGCGAAAACCGGTGCCGCCTAACACTTTCTTGGATGTCCTGTATAACCCTTCGGTTAGGTTGCCTACAGAGGAGGATTTGGCTATCCCTGACCCGGAGGCACGACTGGTGGCGGCTCTTCATGTCATACCAGACTGGACAATGCCATATCTAGCTTATATAACCCGGGGAGAGTTGCCTGAGGATGAAACTCTGGCCAGACAAATAACCCGGCGGGCTAAGTCAATGATTGTTATCGACGGCGAGTTGCATCATCGCAGTGTTTCAGGGGCATTTCAGCGTTGTATCTCCCCTGAGGAAGGTCAAGAGATCTTGCGCGAGATCCATGAAGGGGATTGTGGCCATCATGCCGGCTCAAAATCCCTTGTGGCCAAGGCTTTCCGTCATGGTTTTTATTGGCTGACGGCTCACGCTGATGCAGAGGACTTGGTCAGTAAATGTGATGGTTGCCAAAGGTTCTCACGACGGGCTCATGTGCCGGCTCAGGAGTTGAGGATGATCCCAATCACTTGGCCCTTTGCGGTCTGGGGGCTTGATATGGTTGGGCCTTTTAAACGGTCCAAGGATAAGAAGACCCACCTCTTGGTGGCAGTTGACAAATTCACGAAGTGGGTGGAGGCTGAGCCAGTTGGCAAGTGCGATGCAGCCACGGCGGTTCAATTTATGAAAAAGGTGATTTTCCGCTTCGGCTTTCCGCATAGCATCATAACTGACAATGGCACCAATCTATCCAAAGGCGCTATGGAAGAGTTTTGTCAACGAGAGCATATCCGACTTGATGTTTCCTCAGTGGCTCATCCCCAATCCAATGGTCAAGCTGAGAGAGCTAACCAGGAGATTCTGAAGGGCATCAAGCCCCGGCTTTTGGTCCCTTTGCAACGGACGCCGGGTTGTTGGGTGGAGGAGTTGCCCTCCGTCTTATGGAGCATCAACACTACTCCTAACAGGTCTACAGGCTTCACGCCTTTCTTCATGGTTTATGGAGCAGAAGCAGTCCTCCCCAGCGACATCCGTCACGATTCACCTCGCGTGGCGGCTTATGTTGAGACGGATAATGAACAGGCGCGCCAAGATGCTCTGGACTTGTTGGACGAACAGCGTGATGTGGCCGCAGCCCGTTCAGCGATTTACCAACAAGACCTGCGCCGTTATCATAGCCGCCGGGTCAAATCCCGGGTCTTCCAGGAAGGCGACCTTGTGCTCCGGCTCATCCAGGATCAAACAGATGCACACAAGTTATCCCCACCTTGGGAAGGGCCCTTTGTGGTCAGCAAGAACTTGCACAACGGGTCATATTACCTCATTGATATTCGGGAGCATAAAGATTCGCGTAAATCTGAGGAGGAGACCCGTCGGCCGTGGAACATAGCTCAGCTTCGGCCTTACTACACTTGAGCTACCGGCTCTCGTGGTGTACATATTTATCTCAGACATGTATATATTATGATAAGCAATAAAGCAGGACCTCTGTCCTTTTTTCCTCCAAATAGGCGTGTGTTGTTTTTTACATGCTGACTTAAAGGAGGATCCGGCTTATGATCGTATTCGAGTCTAGCCGTAATCAGTAAGGTCACTTGGGGGCTTCCTGTTCAAACATGGGTCGTATTCGAACCAAAGAGAACATAGCTGTCGATACCCACTTGATTGGCAAAGTGCCGAGCTCATTGGGAAGTTGCCTTTGGTCATATTTGAATCACAGTTTAACCCCTCTGAGAACCGACATGGATCGTATTCGAATCAGCGTCGTTAAACAATTTTATGAATCATTTGGGGGCTTCCTGTTCAAACATGGGTCGTATTCAAACCAAAGAGAACATAGCTGTCGGTACCCTTTTGATTGGCATCGCCACACCCACTGGGGGCTATATGATCGTATCCGAATCTTAGCTTAACCCCTTGGGGCCGGGTCTTTGGTCGTATTCGAACCGGAAGCCCCTAAGTTCTTCTGCTTTTTCACAAGTTTGTTCTGAGGTATGCATGGCCGGGTCTCACTTGCCGGTTTAACTTTGGTTCACAGTGTTAGTTGCACGTCATGGGTGTCATTAAAGCAAGTAAATCAGAGTTAAGGGTGTCAGCCTCACTGCCCGGGTTATTTGAACCGGAAGCTGTTTACAGGCTGTTAAATGTGTTATTTTGGCTATGTTCAGAGTATAATTAAGGACCAGTCTTTTTTGATTCATATTCCGGGTTATTTATCTCAAACACCTGATTCTCAGGGCGGTAAGCCGCCTCGAGACTTGTGATTTGCCCTTTCTATGCAGATACTTAAAGGCATCTTTTGAGGTTGAGAAAAACAAAGGGATGATTATGACCCGGAGAAACATCAAAGAGACAAATTCAAAGGGCTTTTGCATTCAAAACGTGCACGATGACACGGCAGAGATAAATTGTTGCACTACTCTATTACAATAATTTTTCAAGTCTAAAAGATGGAACAATGTTTGATAAGCCGCCAGCTAACTTATGATGCCCGCTGAGTTGAAGTCCCCGGCTCATTCCTGTCTTCTCCTCCGGTTGATCCCAAGACCTCGAAGGTTGATGATTTCCAGTCGATGCCGCTGAGAGCTTCGAACTGGGCTTCTTCGTCAATTAACCCGGCCGGGTCAATCTCCGGGGCGAAGGTGTGCTGACGAGCCGGGGGGATCAGATTGAGGGCTTCATAGCGAGGGGTTGGAATCCTCTGATTCTCCGCATCGTAACCCGGCTGGTACTTGGTCAAGTCGGTGTCGTTCCCGATGAGGGTGGCCACCGGGCGTACAACCTTCACACATGCCGCGAAGTCCTTCTGGTCGAAGGCTGAGCCGTCTTCCTTCAGGCTTGGGTAACCCAGGGCGATGTCTGCCGGGTCTAGCTCCGGCAGGAATGCTTTGGCCCGGCTCAGCGCGGCGATTGCTCCGGCTCTCGCGGAGGCCCGTCGTAACTCCTGGATCCACTGCGGCAGAACAGCGAGCCGGCGCAGGACTTCGGCCAGATGAGCTGGCACCTCGTTGGATAGAGCCACCACAGCTAAGGCACGCTGTGACCCGGTGTAGAGCTGTTCCACCAGGGTGTACACGGCCTTTAACTTGGTGACCACGCTCTGGTTGAGGTTGGCACTCCTGGGACCTGTTTAACAAGATCAGATAAGCTGATGACAAGGATGAATCATGACATATACAGACTTGATGAAAGCCGGTGAGGCGACTTACCGAAGATAGCAGCCACCATTTGGGAAACCTGGCGCTTTAGGCCGGAGAGCTCAGCGGTCTTCTCAGTGAGGGCCTTCTCCGCCTGTTCCGCCTGGGTTACCAGTGCGGCCTTCTCTTCGACCCAGGCTTTCCTCTCAGCATCAAACTCGGTTTTCAACTTTTCTTGAGTGGCAATGCTGGATACAAACTTGGCGTTTGCCTTCCGGGTCTCCGTCTCCTGCATCTTTAGCCGGCTCTTGAGATCCGCAAGGTCCGCCTCTAGTTTCTTGCCAACAGCCTGCATGTATTTCCGGGTTAATTAACAGTTGTTATATAAGTCCCAAGCGCTTTCCAAGCAAAGGCACTTGGCACTTGGGGGCTAATGCATATTGAACGTCTCTATCTACGTACTGCCGGCTCAGTTGAGTAAGCCGGAACCTAAGTCTACAACATATTCAAGTATAAGTCATCGACTTGGGGGCTAGCATGGCAAAGGTAACTATGCAGTAAAGTAAGAAGACGGCAGAAGGGTACCTCGGATTTTTGTTGGATCTGGTTGACCATGGCAACCTCGGCGTCCCGGCTCTTGTGGACTTGGCTGATGTAGCCAGAGACGAGCTCTCCAATGCTCAAGTCGGTGTAGCCGGAGAGGTCCAGGTTCACCCGGTGGGGCTGCAGTAACTCCCCCTTCGCGGAGCACTTGGCCAACGCGGTCGGTCTCCCCGGCTCAACGAATTCCGTCCGGGTGATTACCACGTCCGGGTCGTCTGCTGGTGGGGCTGAGCCGGAGGCCTCCGGGTTAACCGACGCTTCGGTCATTGTCTTGGTAGTCGGGGCAGGGGCCTCAGGCGCCGTGTCCATTGGAATGGTGGCTTCGGGGGCGGAGGTAGCTGGCGGCTCTTGAGCCGTCGCCTCCGGGTCAGGCAAGTCTGGCACTCCGGCTGACCTGGTTTTCTTTGCTCTTTTGGTGAGCTTTGCCTGGGCACTGAAAAGACAGAAGTGTTAGGCACACAAAGAGTAAGTACAGACAGATAATGTAAGGAGATTGTTATTACCCGGGTGCAGTCTTGAAGGCCGGCAGACTTGACTGCATGGAGTCACCCGAAGAGGGGGAGGTCTCCTGATAATTGGAGTCAGAAGAGTTGAGTGGCTGACGGATAACACCCGCCAACGGATGAAAAGGGTACAGGTGAGAAAAAACCTCAGTGCGACGCTTCCTTGTTGCGTCGGGTAACCCGGCGGAGAGGTCGGTGTCCTTACGGGCCCGGGTGTGACGCCGGCTTTCGTGAACCTGCTGCTTCAAAAGAAATTGAGGGTCTTGATGAGCTAATGGATGTGAAAAGCTTACTTTCCGGGTTACTCTTCGGACTTTCAGCTGTGGCAAAGGCTCCGAGTCGGAGGAAAGTGACATTACCTCTTCAACCACCGGGTTACTGGCGCCGGTGTCATCCTGTCAATGAGCAAATGTTGATAAGGCGGACAGCAACAAACAACAAATATGGCAAGAATTTAAAGGTTTAAGGATTACCTCTGACTCGGAGCTGTCGCTTAATTGCAATAGCTCCGAAGCAGTGGGTCTGCTTCCCTTTTTGCGAGGGGCGGCTTTCTTGGCGGCTTTCTTCGCCTTCCTGGCCTTCTTGGCCGCCTCATGGTCATATTTGACCCGCCAGAATTTATCATCAGCCTGAAAGATACAATGATTGATTCTTAAACGGTTCAGTTGAAGGTTATATGCAGACGAAGATAAAAGTTAAAGTCAGCGGCTTACCGCTGGGGCTGGATTGGTCTTGCAGAAGGGGGCTAGCCCGGTTCTTCCGCAGTCTGCCAAGCTCTCGTTTAGAAGAGCCTTGGTCTCTTCCTCTGCAACGTCTTCTGGAAGATCATTGCGACTGTGCCTCTGCGGGTCATCCTTTCGCCCGGTGTACTCACACATTAAGCCGGGGCGGCGGCTCAATGGGATCACCCGCCATGAGATCCAGACCCGGACCAGATCAATTCCGTTCAGACCGTTGCCTAGCAGGGCTTTGATCTTATTGATCGTTGGAAGCAGAGGCTGGCGTTCCGCGGCAGTCAGTTTGTCGGATAGCGGATGAGTCGGCTCTAGGCGCGTTGGGCGAAAGCCGGGCAGCGGGTTCTCGTCAGCCGGGGACGTATCTTGGCAGTAGAACCAAGTCATATTCCAGTCCTTAGGGTGGCTCGGCGGCTCTGCGTAAGGGAACAGACAGTCCCTACGCCGCTGGATGGAGATGCCGCCTAACTCTAGACTTGGCCCGTTGGCACACTCATTTTGGCGGTTTAAGTAGAACAGCTCTCTGAAAAGCAGCAAACTGGGCTCTTCTCCAAGGTACACTTCGCAAAAGACTTGGAAGTTGCAGATGTTGGATACGGAGTTGGGTCCTATATCCTGAGGCCGTAGGTCAAAGAAGTTGAGCACGTCCCTGAAAAACTTTGAGCCGGGCGGTGCGAAGCCCCGGCTCATATGGTCTGCAAAGATCACTACCTCCCCGTCCCTTGGCTGTGGTCTCTCTTCCGACGGGTCAGGGGCACGGTAGGACATGTTTCCTTCTTAGGCAAGTATCCGGACTTAACGAAATTGGCCAGGGTTTCGTCGGTGACGTTGGACCTCATCCAGTTGCAAGTGATAGGAGCCTTGGGAGGCATGGTGAAGGTTGGTGGTCTATGATAAAGAGAAAAGTGTCCGGGTTAATTGTAAGCCGGAGTCTATCGTTCAAACTAAGGTGGCGGCTTATGAAGGGGACTAATGATATATACTCAGATACAGTGGGTTATTTAAGCCGCAGGGGGATTCAGAGTAAGTTGGTTATCTACGGTTTTACCACAGTTAAGCCGGAGGATTCTACAGAGCATAGTTCTCTTTAAACCGGAAAGTTCTATGGCGCATGTTTTCTTTAAACCGGAGATATAAGCCGCCAAGATTCAATGGTTGCAGTTTTTACTAAGTGTGGTAAAACAGGTTTCACATATGGCAGTAACTTTGTTGGATCAAAATGGTCAGGTGAAATGAAAACTTTCTAGACCTAGAAACAGACGAGCGGATATTCTAGAGCTCGAACGAAGCATTTAAACAGTGGAAGGAGATCTACTGGTACTTGAAATGAGGCTTAAACAGCTACCGCACTAGTTCTATGCAAGGTTAAAGATCAACCAAGTACAGTGGCTACAAGAACTACCGAGGTTTGTGGCAATGGCGATGAACGCGAAGAACACAGACGAACCCTACAGTAGATCTATCTGACAGGGCAAAGGAGACTCACCGGAGTTGGAGAAGAGCGGAGGTCGCCGCCGTGTATCTGGTCCGGATCAGGGTGATGCAGCGGCCGGGTTGATGAAGACCAGGGGCGCGACGGCGGCGGCAGTGGCGGAGCTCGGGCAGAGGAGCGACGGCGCGAGGAGGAAGAAGAGAGCGTGAGAAGAGCAAGTTGGGCCGGCCTATTTATAAGGCGAAGTCATAAGTGGGCGCGAGATTCAAGGAGACCACGGCGTGGTTATCTCCCCCTCACGACGCCTCGATTTTCGGAATGACAGTAAAAGCAAAGATCCGTTGCGGATCTGGCGGAGTAAAAAACGGACTTAATGGAGGATGACGTCACGGCGGATTATCCGGAGTCCAGAGGGTGACGTCACTCCGGGTTATGGCCTTCCCATGAATGGTAAGCCGGAGATTTTTTCGGTCAGAAGAGTTGAAGATTGACATGAGCCGGCTCAAATCAATCTGGGGCCTAATGTTGAGAATATAGACCTTAGAGTCACCCGCCAGGAGGGGCCGGGTTACTCGTACGGTTGTTATCAGAAGCCCGGAGCCAAGTTTCAAGACGATGGGCCAGAGATGGGCTGAGACCCGGATATGGCTTAAGGCCCGTAGTTACAATCATTGTTATAGTAAACTTGTAGCGTAAGGCATGTATAGTTTAGAGTCCGAGCCGGACACTCTTATGAGCCGGCCGGGACTCTAAGGGCTGCTGGGCGTCAGCCTCCCTATATAAAGGGACGACCCGGCAGCGGTTTAAGGGCGAGAACAATCTGATCGAGAGCCGGGGATAGTTGTTTAACTCCCTGGCGATCGTAACCCTAATCAATATCACCCCAAACTGGACGTAGGCTTTTACCTTCACCGTAAGGGGCCGAACCAGTATAAACCCTCGTGTTCCTTGTCCCGCATAACCCCTTCAAGCTTCCTAGTTGCGATGGCTCCACGACTAAGTCCTAGCTCAAGGACATCTGCCGTGACAATTCCCACGACAAACTCGTAACTCAAATATTTGTCTCCGCGATCAATCATAGAAGCCTTATTTTCTAGTCACGATGATTTTCTACTTCACTCTGAAATTCTTTAAACTTTTCAAATGCTTCAGACTTATGTTTCATCAAGTGATATACCCAATATCTGCTCAAATCATCTGTGAAGGTCAGAAAATAATGATACTGCTACGAGCCTCAATATTCATCGGACCATACATCTGTATGTAGATTTCCAATAAATCTGTTGCTCCTCTCCATAGTTCCGGAGAACGGCGTTTTAGTCATCTTGCCATGGAGGCACGGTTCGCAAGCATCAAGTGATTCATAATCAAGTGATTCCAAAATCCATCAGTATGGAGTTTCTTCATGCGCTTTAACACCAATATGAACCTAAACGGCAGTGCCACAAATAAGTTGCAACTATCATTATTAAACTTTGCATCTTTTGGCTTCAATATTATGAAATATGTGTATAACTACGATCGAGATCCAACAAACCATTTTTCGTTGGTTGTGTATGACCATAGAAGGTTTTATTCATGTAAACAGAACAACAATTATTCTCTAATTTAAATGAATAACCGTATTGCAACAAACATGATCAAATCATATTCATGCTCAACGCAAACACCAAATAACACTTATTTAGTTTCAACACTAATCCCGAAAGTATAGGGAGTGTGCGATGATGATCATATCAATCTTGGAACTACTTCCAACACACATCGTCACCTCGCCTTTAACTAGTCTCTGTTTATTCTGCAACTCCCGTTTCGAGTTACTAATCTTAGCAACTGAACCAGTATCAAATACCGAGGGGTTGCTATAAACACTAGTAAGTACACATCAATAACATGTATATCAATATACCTTTGTTCACTTTGCCATCCTTCTTATCCACCAAATAGTTGGGGTAGTTCCGCTTCTAGTGACCAGTCCCTTTGCAGTAGAAGCACTTAGTCTCAGGCTTAGGACCAGACTTAGGCTTCTTCACTTGAGCAGCAACTTGTTGCCGTTCTTCTTGAAGTTCCCCTTCTTCCCTTTGCCCTTTTCTTGAAACTAGTGGTCTCGTCAACCATCAACACTTGATGTTTTTCTTGATTTCTACCTTCGTCGATTTCAGCATCACGAAGAGCTCGGGAATTACTTTCGTCATCCCTTGCATACTATAGTTCATCACGAAGTTCTACTAACTTGGTGATGGTGACTAGAGAATTCTGTCAATCACTATTTTATCTGGAAGATTAACTCCCACTTGATTCAAGCGATTGTAGTACCCAGACAATCTGAGCACATGCTCACTAGTTGAGCGATTCTCCTCCATCTTTTAGCTATAGAACTTGTTGGAGACTTCATATCTCTCAACTCGGGTATTTGCTTGAAATATTAACTTCAACTCCTGGAACATCTCATATGGTCCATGACGTCAAAACGTCTTTGAAGTCCTGATTCTAAGCCGTTAAGCATGGTGCACTAAACTATCAAGTAGTCATCATATTGAGCTAGCCAAACGTTCATAACGTCTGCATCTGCTCCTGCAATAGGTCTGTCACCTAGCGGTGCATCAAGGACATAATTTTTCTGTGCAGCAATGAGGATAATCCTCAGATCACGGATCCAATCCGCATCTTTGCTACTAACATATTTCAACATAATTTTTCTCTAGGAACATATCAAAAATAAACAGGGAAGCAACAACGCGAGCTATTGATCTACAACATAATTTGCAAAATACTATCATGACTAAGTTCATGATAAATTTAAGTTCAATTAATCATATTACTTAAGAACTCCCACTTAGATAGACATCCCTCTAATCCTCTAAGTGATCACGTGATCCATATCAACTAAACCATGTCCGATCATCACGTGAGATGGAGTAGTTTCAATGGTGAACATCACTATGTTGATCATATCTACTATATGATTCACGCTCGACCTTTCGGTCTCAGTGTTCCGAGGCCATATCATTTATATGCTAGGCTCGTCAAGTTTAACCTGAGTATTCCGCGTGTGCAACTGTTTTGCACTGGCCACTTGTATTTGAACGTAGAGCCTATCACACCCGATCATCACGTGGTGTCTCAGCACGCAGAACTTTCGCAACGGTGCATACTCAGGGAGAACACTTATACCTTGATAATTTAGTGAGAGATCATCTTATAATGCTACCATCAATCAAAGCAAGATAAGATGCATAAAAGATTAACATCACATGCAATCAATATAAGTGATATGATATGGCACTCATCATCTTGTGCTTGTGATCTCCATCTTCCGAAGCACCGTCATGATCACCATCGTCACCGGCGCGACACCTTGATCTCCATCGTAGCATGGTTGTCGTCTCGCCAACTTGTTGCTTTTACGACTATCGCTACCGCTTAGTGATAAAGTAAAACTATTACATGGCGATTGCATTTCATACAATAAAGCGACAACCATATGGCTCCTGCCAGTTACCGATAACTCGGTTACAAAACATGATCATCTCATACAACAAATTATATCACATCATGTCTTGACCATATCACATCACAACATGCCCTGCAAAAACAAGTTAGACGTCCTCTACTTTGTTGTTGCAAGTTTTACGTGGCTGCTACGGGCTTAGCAAGAACCGTTCTTACCTACGCATCAAAACCACAACGATAGTTTGTCAAGTTGGTGCTGTTTTAACCTTCGCAAGGACCGGGCGTAGCCACACTCGGTTCAACTAAAGTGAGAGAGACAGACACCCGCCAGTCACCTTTAAGCAACGAGTGCTCGCAATGGTGAAACCAGTCTCGCGTAAGCGTACGCGTAATGTCGGTCCGGGCCGCTTCATCTCACAATACCGCTGAACCAAAGTATGACATGCTGGTAAGCAGTATGACTTATATCGCCCACAAATCACTTGTGTTCTACTCGTGGATAGCATCAACGCATAAAACCTGGCTCGGGTGCCATTGTTGGGGAACGTAGTAATTTCAAAATTTTCCTACGCACACGCAAGATCATGGTGATGCATAGCAACGAGAGGGGAGAGTGTTGTCCACGTACCCTCGTAGACCGAAAGCGGAAGCGTTATCACAACGCGGTTGATGTAGTCGTACGTCTTCACGATCCGACCGATCAAGTACCGAACGTACGGCACCTCCGAGTTCTACACACGTTCAGCTCGATGACGTCCCTCGAACTCCGATCCAGCCGAGTGTTGAGGGAGAGTTTCGTCAGCACGACGGCGTGGTGACGATGATGATGTTCCACCGACGCAGGGCTTCGCCTAAGCTCCGCAACGGTATTATCGAGGTGTAATATGGTGGAGGGGGGCACCGCACACGGATAAGAGATCTCAAGGATCAATTGTTGTGTCTCTGGGGTGCCCCCCTGCCCCCGTATATAAAGGGGCAAGGGGGAGGCAGCCGGCCGAGGGGAGAGGCGCGCCATAGGGGGGAGTCCTACTCCCACCGGGAGTAGGACTCCTCCTTTCCTTGTGGGAGTAGGAGAAGGGAAGGGGAAAGGAGAAAGAAGGAAGGGTGCGCCCCCCTTCCCTAGTCCAATTCGGACCAGACCATGGGGAGGGGTGCGGCCACCTTTTGAGGCCTTTCTCTCCTTTCCCGTATGGCCCATTAAGGCCCAATACGAATTCCCGTAACTCTCCGGTACTCCGAAAAATACCCGAATCACTCGGAACCTTTCCGAAGTCCGAATATAGTCGTCCAATATATCGATCTTTACGTCTCGACCATTTCGAGACTCCTCGTCATATCCCCGATCTCATCCGGGACTCCGAACTCCTTCGGTACATCAAAACTCAATAAAACTGTCATCGTAACGTTAAGCGTGCGGACCCTACGGGTTCGAGAACTATGTAGACATGACCGAGACACGTCTCCGGTCAATAACCAATAGCGGGACCTGTATGCCCATATTGGCTCCCACATATTCTACGAAGATCTTTATCGGTCAGACCGCATAACAACATACGCTGTTCCCTTTGTCACCGGTATGTTATTTGCCCGAGATTTGATCGTCGGTATCTCGATACCTAGTTCAATCTCGTTACCGGCAAGTCTCTTTACTCGTTCCGTAACACATCATCCCGCAACTAACTCATTAGTCACAATGCTTGCAAGGCTTATAGTGATGTGCATTACCGAGTGGGCCCAGAGATACCTCTCCGACAATCGGAGTGACAAATCCTAATCTCGAAATACGCCAACCCAACAAGTACCTTTGGAGACACCTGTAGAGCACCTTTATAATCACCCATTTACGTTGTAACGTTTGGTAGCACACAAAGTGTTTCTCCGGTAAACGGGAGTTGCATAATCTCATAGTCAGAGGAACATGTATAAGTCATGAAGAAAGCAATAGCAACATACTAAACGATCGGGTGCTAAGCTAACGGAATGGGTCAAGTCAATCACGTCATTCTCCTAATGAGGTGATCTCGTTAATCAAATGACAACTTATGTCTATGGCTAGGAAACATAACCATCTTTGATTAACGAGCTAGTCAAGTAGAGGCATACTGGTGGCACTCTGTTTGTCTATATATTCACACATGTATTATGTTTCCGGTTAATACAATTCTATCATGAATAATAAACATTTATCATGATATAAGGAAGTATATAATACTTTATTATTGCCTCTAGGGCATATTTCCTTCACTTAGAAGCTCTTCCTCTTTTAGCAACCGGATTGCTCCTCGTAATAAATATGGCTCTAGAAGTGGAATAGAATAACCCGGTTGAAGGGTAATGATCATACGTCTGTAATGCATTGTATGGCCCAGAATAGGTCCTATTCTTCTACCTTTACCAGGTAGTCGATGGCTATTCACAGCTACCACCTTAACACCAAAGAAGAGTTCGACCCAATGCTTTATTTCTGTCTTAGTGAATCCCGATTCGACATTAAAAGTATATTGATTCTTTCCCAATAAACGAAGACTTTTTTCTGTAAATACTGCGTATTTGATTCCATCCATAAATCGACTTTCCCTCCTATGCTCTGAGTTCCAGTATCGATAAGAATTCGAGTTCTTATTGTTAGAGCTCCGTCGTTCCGACTGGAAAATGTAACCTTCCACCATACGTAAACCAAACCTCTTTGCTTTCTGGCTTTTCCTTCCAATAAACATCAGGGTGCGAATCTGAGTAGTTCCTTGCTCAAGACCACAAAGCAAGAGCGAAGCAGAACCAGTTTTCAATTCATCGAAACTCTTGAAAAGTTCCTTTGGTTTTACAGCAGTACTCACTAGTAAGGTAGAATCAGTTAAGGATGTTGTTCAGCCCAAAGGTGCTAGCAAAAAAGAGAAAAAGAAAAAATTCTGTGATCGAATGCCACTAGACAGAATTTCTCAATATGAAAAAGCCATTCTAAGTACTATTAATCCTGAATTACAAAAATGCTTCTTAGAAAAAGGTGGCTTAACTAACGAAAGAAAGATGGAACCAGATGCTTCTTTAAAAGAAAGCATTTTGCCTTACCTGTGAATTAATAAAAAAGGTTGCCCCTTACTCGCAGATTGCCTTAGAGTGCAGATGTCTCTGTCCCTAGGAACGTGATGCTTAGGTGCGAGGTGAAACACAAGCAGGAGATCGAGAAAAGAAATCATACGGATTGCAACCTACAGATGAAGAATCTGCCCCTTCCTTTTCTCCGATCATAAATAACCTGATCTCTTTCTTTCTAATTCATCCCCTTCTTTCTAATTCAAAAAAGAAAGGGGGCGGTAAGGCAGGCTCGCAACTTACAAAGGGCACTCGCTGCTCGCAGGCCTGCTCTTGCTGGATTTCACCTAACGCAAGAGCGAGTACTACGATGAAAATCACTTTTAATTAAGATTCCATTTCAAAGGCGCTACTTTGTTTCGCAAGCCTTAGTCATTGTCAGTCAACTAAGGTTGGCCCTCGGCCCCCTGCGAATCCGTAAATCAGATAGCATGCCGCAAAAAAAAGGATGGTCCCCTATGCATTTCATTCTTTCTGGAAGATCGAAACAGGGATAAAACGTAGGATAACCCAGATCACTCGGACTAGCTGAACTCTCCAGAACAAACACAACCTAGGTGGTTGTCTAGATCTTGCTTTTTCTTAGAGGGCAGGCCGCAGGACAAAGCAAGAGCTTGAATCATGTTTCCCGAAGCGACACTTTGTTTCACTCCTTTCATTTATACTCTAAGCGCGATTGCTATAATATATACTTCCTTGACCACTTTAAGACAGATCGATCTTAAGAAGATCATCATCTACAGTGGGAGTCCCTATCTACTTTCGATTCCCTTCTTACTGGCTTTGCCAATACATCATACTGATTTGACGCTTCCTTACGCTTTCTTTCAAGCATTGCTTCCAGGACAACGCTAGTTGCTCAATCCGTTGCTTGCTTCTCTTCTGTCTAGGAAAAGTGAGGATTTCCTATCTGATCCAAGGGAAGGAAGAGAGGTGGAAAGTGTTGCTGTGTCAAATCGAGATTGTGTGGGTGTCCGCTCATGTTCGACGCTATCGAAAATCATGCATTGGATGAGCAAAGGTCTCCTCTTTCTGTCCACTCTTCCCGAGGAGAACGATCCCAAATAAATAGAGTTTCCGACGTTAGGAGGAATTTCCCTTAATAGCAAAGCATGATTTCAAAGGCTCGGTACCTTTGGAATGGGTACCTTGAAGATCGGTACCTCTGCAAATAGGTACCTGGTATTGGATAAAGCGCCCCCGGAGACCGGACTCGTAGGGGGTAAGATTCGTGTCTCATGGAAGGGCCCGGCCAGCAAACGAGATCTCTTACATTCAAAGGACCATGCCAATCGAAGATGAACCATTCACCGAGCCGAGTATGTGCAAGACAAGACACGGCTAGATAAGTCAAATGCTCGCACCCACTCTGGCCCGCCCAGCGGGGCCTGAGTGAGCTCAGTGGTCAGCCCCTGACGTTAGGGGTCTTTCGCTTTTGCCAGATCTATAGAGATATTACGAGTCCTCCGTCCCAGATTCCCTCGCCGCAGCCATCTGGTTCACCGATACTACCTAAAAGTCTCACGCTTTCAATCAACCCATGCAAGGAAACTCGACGGAATTTGTTTTTTTATGGATTCAAGCAAAGAATGAGAAGTATGGCTTGGCTAGGGAAGCAGTAGTAGTGGCACAGGTCGAGCTTTGAGATTCTAAATGCAAGGAGACAGTTTACGAAGTCAGAGACAGAGTGTACCTTCGTGTATCACCACTTCGAGGAGTGAAGCGTTTTGGAGTTAAGGGAAAGTTAGCACCACGTTTTGTGGGACCATACAAGGTTTTGGAACATATGGGAGAAGTTGCTTACAAGTTGGAATTGCCCGAAGGATTGTCAGGGGTTCAGGATGTGTTCCACGTTTCTCAGCTGAAGAAGTGCCACGCAGAGATGGCTGATATTCCTCTGAGACATACAGTGCCACTGGAAGCGATTCAGTTGGATAGCGATTTCACCTACGAGGAGAAACCAGTCAAGATTCTCGAGTTTGCCAGCCGAGTTACACGCAACAAAGTTATCAAGTTCTACAAAGTTCAGTGGAGCCACCATACCGAAGATGAAGCCACCTGGGAACAAGAGGAAGACCTACGGAAGGATCACCCTCACCTATTTTCTAGCCAACCCGAATCTCGAGGGCGAGATTCATCTTAAGGGGGGTAGGTTTGTAACATCCCAAATTTTCAATTTGGAATGTTATACATTAGGTCATCATTGCATATCATATTTTTATTGCATTTTGGCTTGACCCTAGAAATTCTACGCAACTCAAGGACCCACGGAGAGAGTTGGGAATTTCGTTATTTTCATATTTGAGTTTTCTCAAATTTTGAAAAGAGGATCGTTTGATTTTAATTTTTTTCTCTTCGAATATTCCTTTTATGAAAATAAAAGAGAGAGGATAAAATGACTTCCTCAAAATAAAGAAATATTGGAGATTTAATATAAAAATCAAATAAGAATTTTATTCGAAGTTTTATCGCTATTTTATTTGAATTAGGAAAAATTTGCGTTTTTCAAAATTGCATTAGAGTCCTGAATAAATGTTCACCTTGTCCGGTAGATTTTTAGAGGACGGGGAAAATTTATTTCAGGATTTTTGGAGTCAGTTTAGTATTTCTTTTCTTTGATTTTCTGCACGGAATTGTTTAAAAAAAGTGAACCGACTTAGCCGGGCCGTATCCGACCCGGACTCGTCCGGCCGGCCTCTTATAAGGCCTGCCCGGGACCCCCCCCCCCAGCCCAGCCGAACCCTAGCCCCGCCGCCCGAGCCGCCACCGCCGCCGCTGCCACGCGCTGCCGCCCGCTAGCCCCACGCCGCCGCCGTGTGCCGCCGCCGCCCCGCCCGACGCCCGCCGGAGTGCGCCACCACCGGCGGAGTTGCCGCAGCCCTTGCCGGATCTCGTCGAGGTAGCCGCCGCCGGTTTTCTCGAAAAACCGATCGGTTTTTTTCAAAACCCTAGATCTGTTTTTTTTTTCAGACCTGGTTCGGTTTTTTCGGTTTAGTTATTTAGCGGACGTTCGTCCATACGTTCATTTTAACGAACGGTTTTCGCCCGTTAGTCACAGACAGCGAACGTTCGGTCGTTAGCCTGTTCGTCGGTTTTTCTTTTTCCAGGGTTTTCCGCGATTATTTTCGATCGCGATTTCTGACCCGATTTTCGTTTTAGTTTAACATTTCGCTCGGTTATCCGAATCAGGCGATTCAAGCGCCTAGAGTTTCGTCTCGAAGCCCTCTTTCTGTTTAATCAACCTAAAAAAGTTTTTGCTACTGTAAAATTTGACTTTAGTCCAGATTAGTAAACGAAGCTTGTTTCTTTCGCAGTTTGAGTTTCGTTGCTTCGTTTGATTTGATTCTTTTTGCAAACCGGAGTTCTTAAGTTGAACCTTCTGGTTAGATCTCTTATTTGAGTTTTACCCGTGCTTCTAGTTGTGTGCTTATTATATGCTTGTTTGTTTGCGATAGAGTACCCAGAGTGCGAAGCATGCTACTACGAGTCTCTAGGTTTCACGGATCATCAGCAAGGCAAGTAACACTTTGATCATACCTCTTTACTACCCAGTTTTATTGCATTAGATCAATCCTCAAACAATTGCATGATTAGGATCTGATTAATATGTGGGTTTTGGGAAGTAGATGAGGTAGTACCTATTGTCCTGTTTATTACCAAACCCTTGGGAGTTAATTCAATGTTGCTTATATTGCTATGCTATGCTTGTAGACGTGGATTGGGTGAGTGTATCCATGACAGGTGTGAGTATTGTTAATTAATGGTTAACTTAAGGTGGCTACTTTAATACACATCTGGGTGGAATGAGGCACCTGGGGAACCCAGTGTTGCTTGTATTTTTGGAAATCCCGGGGTACCGTGTGATTCTCCTATGGACTGCCACCCAGGCTCAAAGGGATCATAAGATTATTCATGCTAGAAACTTCCATGTGCAGCCACATGCCATTATGGGCTCTAGCATAGTTGAGTAAGTTGTGGGAAACCTTTCCATGATGGGCTAGCAGATGTAGGGGATTGTAGGTGTACCGGCCTATCTATCGGTTAAGGGGACCACTTCGGAAAGACCGTGTCTCGGTCATCCGTTTCTCAAACATCATGTAGTGCGAGAAATCCAACGGAGGAGATCAAGTCCTTTGGGGAAAAGTGCGCAAACCTCTGCATAGTGTACAAACTAATCATGGTTAGCCGTGTCCCCGGTTATGGATGTTTTGAGTATCTAGTTCTTGGATTATCATGTGGATCTCATCACTCTTAATGTAATTTGATTGGGTTTAATGATGATGCTTAATTGGGATTGAGTTGGGTGAACCTTCTCAATGTTTAACAACCACCATGATAGTTAAATAAAATTTATTCCTTTGTTCTAGGGAAAAATTAGCTTTTCGCAAAACATATTTAACCATACAGCTTCCACCAGCCAAATATGCATGTAGTGATAGCTATTATTCTGTTCATTACTCTTGTGTTACCTTGCCAGCATATTCCATGTGCTGACCCGCTTTCGGGCTGCAACGTTCATGTTGCAGACTTTTCAGACGACGAGTAAGGTGCCTTAGGTCGTGGTCTTTCACTCAGTGATGCCGTTGGAGTTGATGGACTCACTTTATCTTCCAAGCCTTCCGTTGTTATCGTATTAGATGGCCTTAAGCCATATTTATTGTAATAAGTTCTCTTTTGAGACATTCGATGTAATAAGTGTGTGATTGCTACTCTGTTATAAATCCTTCAAGTATTGTGCGTGTCAGCATTACCGATCCAGGGATGACACTGATGCACAGAGATCAGATTGTTTGAGGCCTGGTCGCTACATGTGTCCAGCCCCTCCCTCTCCCCCTCTGTTTATAGGAGGCAAGGGGGAGGGCTAGGGCGCAGCCTTGGCCCCTAGGGAGGAATCTCCCTCCCCAAGGCACCTAGGGGGTGCCTTCCCCCCTTAGGACTCTTCCCCCTTTCCTTGTTCCAGGCGCATGGGCCCCTTGGGGCTGGTGCCCCTGGCCCATGTAGGCCAGGGTGTCCCCCTACAGCCCATGTGGGACCCAGGGGTAGGTGGACCATTGGACCCCTTTCGGCACTCCCGGTACAATATCGATAATGCCCAAAACTTTTTCGGCGACCAAAACAGGACTTCCTATATATGAATTTCACCTCTGGAGCTCCTCGTGATGTCCAGGATCTCATCTGGGACTCTGAATAATATTCGGTTACAAATGCACATATCCCAATACTACTCTAGCACCATCAAACGTTAAGTGTGCGGACCCTACGGGTTCGAGAATCATGTAGACATGACTGAGACACCTCTCCAGTCAATAACCAATGGCGGACCTGGGTGCCCATATTGCTTCCTACATATTCCACAAAGATCTTTATCGGTTGAACCATGATGTCAAGGATTCAGTCAATCCCGTATGCAATTCCCGTTGTCCGGTGATATGTTACTTGCCCGAGATTCGATCGTCGATATCTCCATACCTAGTTCAATCTCATTACAGCAAGTCTCTTTACTCGTTCCGTAATACAAGATCCCGTGACTAACTCACTAGGCACATTTCTTGCAAGCTCTTTACGATGTTGTATTACCAAGATGGCCCAGAGATATCTCTCCATCACACGGAGCGACAAATCCCAGTCTCGATCCATGCCAACCCAACAGACACCTTCAGAGATACCTGTAGAGCACCTTTATGATCACCCAGTTACGAAGCGATGTTTGGATACACACTAAGTATTCCTCCGGTGTCAGGGAGTTGCATGATCTCATGGTCTAAGGAACAGATACTTGACATGATGAAACCTGTAGCAAATAACTAAACGGTCTGATGCTAAGCTTATGGTTGGGTCTTGTCCATCACATCATTCTCCTAATGATGTGATCCCGTTATCAAATGACAACTCATGTCTATGGTTAGGAAAACTTAACCATCTTTGATCAACGAGCTAGTCTAGTAGAGGCATACTAGGGACATGGTGTAGTTTATGTATTCACACGTGTATTTAAGTTTTCGGTCAATACGATTCTAGCATGAAAAATAAACATTTATCATGAATGGGAAATATGATGATAACGATTTTATTATTGCCTCTAGGGTATATTTCCAACAGTCTCCCACTTGCACTAGTCAATAATCTAGTACACATCTCCATGTGATTAACACCCAATTAGTTCTGTGGTTTGATCATGTTTTGCTTATGAGCGAGGTTTTAGTCAACAGGTCTGCAACATTCAAACCTGTGTGTACTTTGCAAATCTCTATGTCATACTATAGATGCTGCTACCACGCTCCACTTGGAGCTATTCCAAATGACTGCTCCACTAAACATGTCCGGTTCGCGACTCAGAGTCATCCGGATCGATGTCAAAGCTTGCATTGACGTAACCCTTTACGAAGAACTCTTTATCACCTCCATAACTGAGAAACATTTCCTTAGTCCTCTAAGGATAATTTTGACCACTATCCATTGATCCACTCCTAGATCACTCTTGTACCCCCTTGCCAGACTCATGACAAGGCACGCATCAAGTATGGTACACAGCATGGCATACATTATAGAGCCTATGGCTGAGGCATAGGGGACGACCTTCATCCTTTCTCTTTCTTCTGCCGTGGTCGATCTTTGAGTCTTACTCAACTTCACACCTTACAATACAGGAAAGAACTCCTTCTTTGACTGGTCCATTTTGAATGCCTTCAAAATCTTGTGAAGGTATGTGCTCTGTGAAAGTCTTATCAGGTGTCTTGATCTATCTCTGTAGATCTTATGCCCAATATGTAAGCAGCTTTACCCAGGTCTTCTTTTGAAAAACTCCTTTCAAACAACCCTTTATACTTTCTAGAAATTCTACATCATTTCCAATCAACGATATGTCATCCACATATACTATCAGAAATGCTATAGAGCTCCACTCACTTTCTTGTAAATACAAGTTTATTCATAAACTTCGTATAAATCTAAAAGCTTTGATCACCTCATCAAAGCGTATATTCCAACTCTGAGATGCTTGCACCGGTCCATGGATGGATTGCTGGAGCTTGCATACCTTTTTAGCATCCTTAGGATCCACAAAACCTTTAGGTGTCATCATATACAACTCTTCCTTAAGGAAAGCGGTTTTCACATCCATCAGCCAGATTTCATAATTGAAAAATGCAGCAATTGCTAACATAATTCTAACTGACTTATGCATCGCTATAGGTGAGAAAGTCTCGTCATAGTCAACTCCTTGAACTTGTCGGAAACCTTTTGCGACAAGTCAAGCTTTGTAGACGGTGACATTACCATCAGCGTCTGTCTTCTTCTTAAATATCCATTTATTCTCGATGGATTGCCGATCATCAGGCAAGTCCACCAAAGTCCATACTTTGTTCTCATACATGGATCCTATCTCGGATTTCATAGCCTCAAGCCATTTGTCGGAATCCGGGCTCATTATAGCTTCTTCATAGTTCGTAGGTTCGCCGTTGTCTAACAACATGATTTCCAGGACTGGATTACCATACCCATCTGGTGCGGAACATACCCTGGTCGACCTATGAAGTTTAGCAGTAACCTGATCTAAAATTTCATGATCATCATCATTAGATTCCTCTTCGGTTGGTGTAGGCATCATGGGAACTACTTTATGTGATGTGCTACCTTCCAATTCAAGAGAAGGTACAATTACCTCATCAAGTTCTACTTTCCTTCCACTCACTTCTTTCGAGAGAAACTCCTTCTCTAGAAAGGACCCGTTCTTGGAAACAAAGATCTTGCCCTCAGATCTATGGCAGAAGGTATACCCAATGGTCCCTTTAGGGTATCCTATGAAGACACACTTCTCCGCTTTGGGTTTGGGCTTATCAGGCTGAAGCCTCCCGACATAAGCGTTGCGTCCCCAAACTTTAAGAAATGATAGCTTAGGTTTCTTGCCAAACCACAACTCATACGGTGTCGTCTCAATGGATTTTGACGGTGCCCTATTTAAAGTGAATGCGAATGTCTCTAATGCATAACCCCAAAACAATAGTGGCAAATCGGTAAGATACATCATAGAATGCATCATATCCAATAGGGTATGATTACAATGTTTAGACACACCATTACGCCGTGGTGTTCCAGGTGGCGTGAGCTGTGAAACAATTCCACCTTGTCTTAAATGCATACCAAACTCGTAACTCAAATATTCACCTCAATGATCAGATCGTAGAAATTTAATTTTCTTATTATGATGATTCTCCACTTCACTATGAAATTCCTTGAACTTTTTCAAATGTTTTAGACTTGTGTTTCATTAAGTGATACCCATATCTACTCAAATCATCTATGAAGGTAGAAAATAACGATATCCACGTGCTTCAACACTCATCGGACCGCATACATCGGTATGTATTGTTTTCAATAAGTCACTAGCTCCCTCCATTGTTCCGGAGAACGGAGTTTTAGTCATCTTGCCCATAAGGCATGGTTCACATGTCTCAAGTGATTCATAATCAAGAGATTCCAAAAGTCCATTAGCATGGTGTTTCTTCATGCACTTTACACCAATATGACCTAAGCGACAGTGCCACAAATATGTGGTACTATCATTATTAACTCTGCATCTTTGGGCATCAATATTATGAATATGTGTATCACTACAATCGAGATTCAACAAGAATAAACCCTTCACAAGGGGTGTATGACCATAAAAGATATTACTCATATAAATAGAATAACCATTATTCTCAGACTTAAATGAATAACCATCTTGCAATAAACAATATCCATATATAATGTTTTATGCTCAACACAAGCACCAAATAACCATTATTTAGGTTTAATACTAATCCCGAAGGTATTACGAGTGTGCCTATGGTGATCATATCAACCTTGGAGACACTTCCAACACTCATCATCACCTTTCCCTCAGCTAGTCTCCGTTACTCCGCAGCTCCTACACTGAGTTACTAATATTAGCAACTGAATCGGAATCAAATACACATACGCTACTACGAGCACTAGTGAGGTACACATCAATAATGTGTATATCAAATATACCTTTGTTGACATCGTCGGCCTTCTTATCTGCCAAGTACTTGGGGCAATTCCGCTTCCAGTGAGCATTCCCCTTGTAGTAGAAGCACTCAGTCTCGGGTTTGGGTCCAGCCTTGGGTTCCTTCATGGGAGCGGCAACTGCCTTACCATTCTTCTTGAAGTTCCCTTTCTTTCCCTTGCCCTTCTTGAAACTGGTGGTCTTATTGACCATCAACATTTGATGCTCTTTCTTGATTTCTACCTCCGCTTAAGCATCGCGAAGAGCTCAGGGATCATTTTCTCCATCCCTTGCATATTATAGTTCATCACGAAACCCTTATGGCTTGGTGGCAGTGACTGGAAAACTTTGTCAACCGTTGTCATATCTGGAAGATTAACTCCCACTTGATTCAAGCAATCGTAGCATCCAGACACTCTGAGCACATGCTCACTAACTGAGTTGTTCTCGTCCATCTTGCATCTAAAGAACTTGTAGGAGGTGTCATGCCTCTCAACCCGGGCATGAGTTTGAAATACCAATTACAGCTCTTGGAACATCTCATATGCTTCGTGATGCTCAAAACGTCTTTGGAGCCCCGTTCTAAGTCGTAAAGCATGGGGCACTGCACTATCTAGTAGTCACCAGAACGTGCGTGCTAGACGTTCACAACATCCGCAGACGACGCTAAGGGATTGGCACACTGAGCGATGCATCAAGGACATTAGCCTTCTGTGCAGTAGTGAGGGCAATCCTCAGACTACGAACCTAGTCCGCATAATTGCTTACAATATCTTTCAACTTAGTCTTTCTCTAGGAACGTATTAAAAATAGGGAGCTACAACACGAGCTACTGATCTACAACATAATTTGCAAAGACAATTTAGACTATGTTCATGATAATTAGTTCGGTTAATCAAATTACTAATGAACTCCCACTTAAATCAACATCCCTCAAGTTGTCCAAGTGATACATGATCCAAATCAACTAACCCATGGCCGATCATCACGTGAGATGGGGTAGTCATCAATGGCGAACATGTCCATATTGATCATATCTACTATATGACAAGTTCAACCTTTCGGTCCCCTGTGTTCCGAGGCCATGTCCGTACATGCTAACTCGTCAAGTTTAACCCAAGTATTCTGCATGTGTAAAACTGGCTTGCACTCGTTGTATGTGAACGTAGAGTCTATCACACCCGATCATCACGAGGTGCTTCAAAATGATGAACTTTTGCAACGGTGCATACTTAGGGAGAACATGTTTATCTTGAAATTAAGTGAAGGGATCATCTTATAATGCTACCGTCGTCCTAAGCAAAATAAGATGCATAAAAGATAAACATCACATGCAATCGAAAAATGTGACATGATATGGCCATTATCATCTAGTGCTTTTGATCTCCATCTCCAAAGCACCGGCATGATCTCCATCGTCACCAGCATGACACCATGATCTCCATCATGTTGTCATCACGTGGCTGTCTCGCCAACTATTGCTTCTACAACTATTGCTAAAGCATAGCGATAAAGTAAAGCAATTACATGACGTTATTTGTTGACACGCAGGTCATACAGAAAATTAAAGACAACCTTATGGATCATGCCGGTTTCCTTACTCATCGACATGTAAGTCGTGACCCTATTACAAAACATGATAATCTCATACATCAACATATATCACATCACGTTTTGGCCATACCACATCACAACATGCCCTGCAAAAACAAGTTAGACGTCCTCTACTTTGTTGTTGCAATTTTTACGTGGCTGCTAGGGCAAACTATAACAACCATTCTTATCTATGCAAAACCACAATGGTAATATACAAGTTGCCTTTTAACCTTCTACAAGGACCGCCCTCATCAAATCAGATTCAACTAAAGTGGGAGAGACAAACACCCGCAAAGCCACTTTTATGCAATACAAGTTGCATGTCAAAAAGTGGAGCCGGTCTCATGTGCGTGGACATGTAAGGTTAGTCTGAGCCGCTTCATCCCACAATACCGCCGAATCCAAATAAGTCAAGGGAATTAAGCAATGTGAACATCAACGCCCACAACAACTTTGTGTTCTACTCGTGCATATACATCTACGCATAGACCTAGCTCATGATGCCACTGATGGGGAATGTTGCATGAAAATAAAAAATATCCTATGGAACACCCAAGATCTAATCTAGGAGATGCAAAGCAACGAGAGGGGAGTGTGTCTACGCATCCTTGTAGACTGCAAGCGGAAGCGTATATAACGCGGTTGATGTAGTCGCACTCTTCGTGATCCAATCATGATCCAATCCGATCTAGCGCCAAATGGACGGCACCTCCGCATTCAGCACACGTGTGGCTCGATGACGTCTCCTCCTTATTGATCCAACAAGCAAGAGAGGAGAAGCAGATGGGATTGCTACTTCTTGAGCTTGCGTTGATTTTTCCCTTGAAGAGGAAAGGGTGATGCAGTAAAGTAGAGATAAGTATTTCCCTCAGTTAAGAACCAAGGTATCAATCCAATAGGAGGCACAAGCAAGTCTCCAATGTATGCACCTGCACAAACTAACAAACACTTGCACTCAATGCAAAAAAGGGGTTGTCAATCCCATCACGGTCTCGAACAAGAGTGAGATCTAATAGAGATAGGTATAAAAGATAAATAAAAGAGCAAACTAAAGTAAATCTAAATAAATTGCAGCAAGGTATTTTTGGGTTTTTTGGTTTATAGATCTGAAAATATATGATGGAAAATAGACCCGGGGGCCATAGGTTTCACTAGAGGCTTCTCTCTTGAAGATAACATACGATGGGTGAACAAACTACTATTGAGCAATTGATAGAAAAGCGCAAAGTTATGACGATATCTAAGGCAATGATCATGAATATAGGCATCACGTCCGTGACAAGTAGACCAAAACGATTCTGCATCTACTACTATTACTCCACACATCGACCGCTATCCAGCATGCATCTAGAGTATTAAGTTCAAAAGAACGGAGTAACGCCTTAAACAAGATGACATGATGTAGAGGGATAAACTCAAGCAATATGATATAAATGAAGGAAATATGCCCTAGAGGCAATAATAAAGTTATTATTTATTTCCTTATATCATGATAAATGTTTATTATTCATGCTAGAATTGTATTAACCAGAAACATAATACTTGTGTGAATACATAGACAAACAGAGTGTCACTAGTATGCCTCTACTTGACTAGCTCGTTGATCAAAGATGGTTATGTTTCCTAGCCATTGACATGAGTTGTCATTTGATTAACGGGATCACGTCATTAGGAGAATGATGTGATTGACTTGACCCATTCCGTTAGCTTAGCACACGATCGTTTAGTATGTTGCTATTGCTTTCTTCATGACTTATACATGTTCCTATGACTATGAGATTATGCAACTCCCGTTTACCAGAGGAACACTTTGTGTGCTACCAAACGTCACAACGTAACTGGGTGATTATAAAGGTGCTCTACAGGTGTCTCCGAAGGTACTTGTTGGGTTGGCGTATTTCGAGATTAGGATTTGTCACTCCGATTGTCGGAGAGGTATCTCTGGGCCCACTCGGTAATGCACATCACTTAAGCCTTGCAACATTGCAACTAATGAGTTAGTTGCGGGATGATATATTACGGAACGAGTAAAGAGACTTGCCGGTAACGAGATTGAACTAGGTATTGAGATACCGACGATCGAATCTCGGGCAAGTAACATACCGATGACAAAGGGAACAACGTATGTTGTTATGCGGTCTGACTAATAAAGATCTTCGTAGAATATGTGGGAGCCAATATGAGCATCCAGTTTCCGCTATTGGTTATTGAACGGAGACATGTCTCAGTCATGTCTACATAGTTCTCGAACCCGTAGGGTCCGCACGCTTAACGTTTCGATGACAGTTATATTATGAGTTTATATGTTTTGATGTAACGAAGGTTGTTCGGAGTCCCAGATGTGATCACGGACATCACGAGGAGTCTCGAAATGGTCGAGACATGAAGATTGATATATTAGAAGCCTATATTTGGATATCAGAAGTGTTCCGGGTAAAATCGGGATTTTACCGGAGTACCGGAGGGGTTACCGGAACCCCCCGGGGGTTAATGGGCCATAGTGGGCCTTAGTGGAGAAGAGGAGAGGCCGCCAGGGCAAGGGCCGCGCGCCCCTCCCCCCTAGTCTGAATAGGACAAGGAGAGGGGGCGGCGCCCCCCTTCCTTCTTCTCCTCCACCTCTTTCCCCCTTCTCCTATTCCAACAAGGAAGGGAGGGAGTCCTACTCCCGGTGGGGGTAGGACTCCTCCTGGCGCGCCTCCTCCCTGGCCGGCCGCACCTCCCCCCTTGCTCCTTTATATACGGGGGCAGGGGGGCACCCCAAAGACACAACAATTGATCGTTTGATCTTTTAGCCGTGTGCGGTGCCCCCCTCCACCATAGTCCACCTCGATAATACTGTAACGGTGCTTAGGCGAAGCCCTGCGTCGGTAGAACATCATCATCGTCACCACGCCGTCGTGCTGACAAAACTCTCCCTCAACACTCGGCTAGATCGGAGTTCGAGGGACGTCATCGGGCTGAACGTGTGCTAAACTCGGAGGTGCCGTGCGTTCGGTACTTGATAGGTCGGATCGTGAAGACGTACGACTACATCAACCGCGTTGTTCTAACGCTTCCGCTTTCGGTCTACGAGGGTACGTGGACAACACTCTCCCCTCTCGTTGCTATGCATCACCATGATCTTGCGTGTGCGTAGGAATTTTTTTGAAATTACTACGTTCCCCAACAATAAACCCCATCTTTATATCCTTGATGACAATAATACAATACATGCCTCGCTACCCCTTCTATCACTGGGTGAGGACACCGCAAGATTGAACCCAAAACTAAGCACCTCTCCCATTGCAAGAAAAACCAATCTAGTTGGCCAAACCAAACCAATAGTTCGAAGAGAAATACAAAGATATCTTAATCATGCATAAAAGAGTTCAGATAAGACTCAAATAATATTCATAGATAATCTGATCATAAATCTACAATTCATCGGATCTCAACAAACACACCGCAAAAAAGTATTACATCGAATAGATCTCTGAGAACATCGAGGAGAACATTGTATTGAAGATCAAAGAGAGAGAACAAGCCATCTAGCTACTAGCTATGGACCCGTAGGTCTGTGGTAAACTACTCACACATCATCGGAAGGGCAGCAAGGTTGATGTAGAGGCCCTCCGTTATCGAAACCTCCTCCGGCAGATCGCCGGAAAAGGCCCCAAGATGGGATCTCACGGGAATAGAGGCTTACGGCGGCGGAAAAGTATTTTGGTGGACGCCTCTGGTTGTTTGGGAATATTTGGGAATTTATAGTGCAAATATTAGGATTAGGAGACTTCCGAGGGGCCCACAAGCCCTCAGGACGCCCCCCTGGGGCGAGCCTGGCAGGCTTGTGGCCTCCTCGGGAACCTTCTGGCCCCCTCTCCAAGTCCTATGGATGCCTTCTGGTCCAAGAAAAACCATCGCGCAAGTTTTATTTCGTTTGGTCTCTGTTTGGCATTCCTTTTCTGTAAAATTCAAAAATAAGGAAAAACATAAACTGGCACTGGGCTCTAGGTTAATTGGTTACTCCCAAAAATAATATAAAATAGCATATTAATGCATATAAAACATCCAAAACAGATAATATAATAGCTTGGAACAATAAAAAATTATAGATACGTTGGAGACGTATCAAGCATCCCCAAGCTTAATTCATGCTCGTCCTCGAGTAGGTAAATGATGAAAACAGAATTTTTTATGTGGAATGCTACCGAACGTATTTAGCAATGTAATCTTCTTTATTGTGACATGAATATTTAGATCCATGAGATTCAAAACAAGAGTTTAATATTGACATAAAAACAATAATACTTCAAGCATACTAATAAAGCAATCATGTCTTCTCAAAGTAACATGGCCAAAGAAAGTTATCCCTACAAAATCATATAGTCTGACTATGCTCCATCTTCATCACACAAAGTATTTCATCATACACAGCCCTGAGGACAAGCCAAGCAATTGTTTCATACTTTTAGTGTTCTCAAACTTTTGCAACTTTCACGCAATACATGAGCGTGAGCCATGGATATAGCACTATATGTGGAATAGAACATGGTGGTTGTGGAGAAGATATAAAGAAGGAGAAAGTCTCACATCAACTAGGCAAATTAATGGGCTATGGAGCTGCCCATCAATTGATATCGATGCAAGTGAGTAGGGATTGCCATGCAATGGATGCACTAGAGCTATAAGTGCATGAAAGCTCAAAAAGAAACTAAGTGGGGGTGTGCATCCAACTTGCTTGCTCACGAAGACCTAGGGCAATTTGAGGAAGCCCATCATTGGAATATACAAGCCAAGTTCTATAATGAAAAAATCCCACTAGTATATGAAAGTGACAAAATAGGAGACTCTATATCATGAAGATCATGGTGCTACTTTGAAGCACAAGTGTGGAAAAAGGATAGTAACATTGTCCCTTCTCTCTTTTCTCTCATTTTTTTATTTTTTTGTTTGGGCTTCTTTGGCCTCTTTTATTTTTTATAAAGTTCGGAGACTCATCCCAAGTTGTGAAGGAATCATAGCTTCCATCATCCTTTCCTCACATGGGACAATGCTCTAATAAGGATGATCATCACACTTTTATTTGCTTACAACTCAAAAATTACAACTCGATACTAGAACAAGATATGAATCTATATGAATGCCTACGGTGGTGTACCAGGATGTCTATGATCAAGAGTGACATGTGTAAAAAAAATATGAACAGTGGCCTTGCCACAAATACTATGCCAACTACATGATCATGCAAAGAAATATGACAATGATGGTGCGTGTCATAATAAAATGGAACGGTGGAAGTTGCATGCCAATATATCTCGGAATGGCTGTGGAAATGCCATAATAGGTAGGTATGGTGGCTGTTTTGAGGAAATGTATATGGTGGGTTTAATGCACCGGCAAAAGTTGCTTGGTACTAGAGAGGCTAGCAATGGTGGATGGGTGAGAGTGTGTATAATCCATGGACTCAACATTAGTCATAAAGAACTCACATACTTATTGCAAAAATTTATTAGCTATCAAAACAAAGTACTACATGCATGCTTTTAGGGGGATAGATTGGTAGGAAAAGACCACCGCTCGTCCCCGACCGCCACTCATAAGAAAGACAATCAAAAAATAAATCATGCTCCGACTTCATCACATAACGGTTTACCATACGTGCATGCTATGGGAATCACAAACTTTAACACAAGTATTTCTACCAATCCACAATTACTCACTAGCATGACTCTAATATCACCATCTTTATATCTCAAAACAAATGCAAGGAATCAAACTTCTCATCTATTCAATGCTCTTTATATGAAAGTTTTTATTATATCCCTCTTGGATGCCCATCATATTAGGACTAAATTCATAACCTAAGCAAATTACCATGCTGTTTTAGAATCTCAAATAATATAAGTGAAGCATGAGAGTTCAACAATTTCTATAAAATAAAGCCACCACCGTGCTCTAGAAGCACATATAGTATTCTAATAAATTCACGATTAATGCATGTCCCTCTCAAAAGGTGTGTACATCAAGGATGATTGTGGCAAACTAAAAAGCAAAGACTCATATCATACAAGACGCTCCAAGCAAAACACATATCATGTGGTGAATAAAATATAGCCTCAAGTAAATTTACCGATGGATTGAAGACAAAAGAGGGGATGTCATCAGGGGCATCCCCAAGCTTAGATGCTTGGTTGTCCTTGAATATTACCTTCGTCATCCCCAAGCTTAGGCTCTTGCCACTCCTTATTCTATTTTCCATCAAATCTTTACCCAAAACTTGAAAACTTCACAACACAAAACTCAACAGAAAACTCATAAGATCCATTAGTATAATAAAATAAAGCACCACTTTAGGTACTGTAGTGAACTCATTCTTTATTTATATTGGTGTAATATCTACTATATTCCAACTTCTCCATGGTTCATACCCCCCGATACTACCCATAGATTCATCAAAATAAGCAAACAACACATAGAAAACAGGATCTGTCAAAAACATAACAGTCTGTAGTAATCTGGAAATTATGTATACTTCTGTACCTCCAAAAATTCTAAAAAATTAGTAAATTTTAGACAATTTGTATATCAATCTTGTGTAAACAATTCAGATCAAAACCACGTTTCTGTGATTTTTTAAATTTCTGGCAATGAGCGCAAAAGGCTTTGTTTTCAGCAAGATCAAATCAACTATCACCGTAGACCATCCCAAAGGTCTTACTTGGCTCAAACAATAATTAAAACACCAAAACACAATTACTAAAGAGGTAATAATGTGTATTCTCATAAAAACATAAAAAGGAAACTTTTTGGTTGTCCCCCAACAAGCGCTTTTCTTTAAAGCCTTTTAGCTAGGCATTGAGATATCGATGTGAAGGAAATATGCCCTAGAGGCAATAATAAAGTTATTATTTATTTCCTTATTTCATGATATGTGTTTTGCTTGGAGCGTCATTTTATTTTGTTAGTATTTGCTTTTTGTTACTTAGAATAATGTTTTGCATCTCTATTTTCAATAAAAATGTCAAGGATAGCCTTTACCATGCTTATTTTACAAGTCTACATGTTGCTGTTTGAAAACAGAAAGTTTACCGCTGTTGCAAAAATTCCCTAGAAAAGTCAGAATGTGATAAAATGTTGAAACCTTTTCCATAATAAGCTCTGATAAATTTACTACAGTGGGAAATTTTTTCATAATTTTTGGAGCTAGGGAAGTATGGATCTTGCTGCATTCTTTACAGACTGTCCTGTTTAGGCAGATTGCTGTTATGTTTGCATTGTTTGCATATGTTTGCTTGTTTAATGATTCTATTTGAGGATAGGAGTGTTAAATATGCAGAGGCATTTAGTATGCAATGTTGAATAATAATTTTAGTGATTTGCTACAGTAGAATATGATAAGGTTTTTGCATTGGTTTATACTAACTTATCTCACGAGTTCTTGTTGAGTTATGTGTGAACGAAGCTTTTGAGATTTAGGAAGACTATGATATGAGAGGAATGAAGGAGACACAAAAGCTCAAGCTTGGGGATGCCCAAGGCATCCCAAGATAATATTTCAAGAAGTCTCAAGCATCTAAGCTTGGGGATGCCCCGGTAGGCATCCCACCTTTCTTCTTCAACAATTATCGGTTAGTATCGGTTGAGCCTAAGTTTTTGCTTCTTCACATGATGAGTGCTATCCTTGAAATGTCGTTTTATTTTGTTTTGCTTGCTGTTTGAATAATACCCCAAGATCTGAAATTCTTAAATGAGAGAGAGTCTTCACATAGCTACATAATTATTTAACTACTCATTGATCTTCACTTATATCTTTTTTGGAGTAGTTTGTCATTTACTCGTGTGCTTCATCCTATGAGTAAATAGTTGAATGATTTGAATGTCATAAATTATATATGTTTCATATGCCTTTCCCATGGGGAGTAATGCCTTCACATATAAGAAGTAGAGGTGGTAAATTTATTGAAGGTTAGCAAACATTGTATCGGTCACTTGAACAATTCATGAAAGAATATTGAAGGAAGAGAGATTTCACATATAAATATACTATCTTGGACATCTTCTATGATTGTGATCCCCATTAATTATTTTCAAAGCTGAGCAAATTAGTTGAAGTTGGACAAGGAAGACAACATAATGAGTTATGCTTGGGTATATTTGTATAAGTTATATTGTTTTGGATCCTCTAACATGTGGTGCTTGCTATTTAGAATCCTTTGCTAGCCAAAATATCTGTACTAAGTGAGAATACTGCTTGTGCATCCAAATTCCTTGAACCAAGTTTCTTCCATGAGTGTCCACCATATCTACCTATATGCGGTATTTACCTGCCGTTCCAAGTAAATTTGCATGTGCCAAACTCTAAACCTTCAAATAATAATCTGTTTTGTATGCCCGAATCGCTCATGTAGCGACTAGGGGCTAGCAGTATCTTCCATGCTAGGTGGGTTATTCTCACGATGAGTGGACTCCGCTCATCATTCACGAGAAAATGGCTGGTAACTGGGATGGCCAGTCCCATGATCAAAAGATCGAAATCAAATCAAAAATAATTGCAAACAAAACTCCCCTAGGATTGATGTTAGTTGGAGGCACCCGTTGTGTCGGGCAAGCCATGGATTGATGATTGTTGGTGGAGGGGGAGTAAAAATCTTTAACTTTCTGTTTGGGAACCGCCTATAATATATGTAGTATGGAAGATATTGGGAACTCTTGGTCGTTATGTTGACAATGAAAGCATACCTCTCAAAATTATTTTCATCTCTGTTTTTGCTTCGAGCTCTGGCACCTCTGCAAATCCCTGCTTCCCTCTGCGAAGGGCCTATCTTTTACTTTTATGCAAGAGTCAAGAGTATTCCTTCTCATTCCAACCTACTCTTTAGTTGGCAAGCATCATGTGATGAAAAGATCTAAGCATATATGGCCATTCAAATATATTTGATCATGAATTATTATTGTTGACATTACCCTTGAGGTAAAAGGTTGGGAGACGAAACATTAAGCCCCTATCTTTCTCTGTGTTCGATGAATACTATTTGTTCTAAAAATATGCTTTGAGTGGTAGCAATCATGGAAGACTAAATGATAGTTGAGTATGTGAAGTTTGCTGAATCAAAGCTCTGACATAGACTCTTCCTGAAAATAAGATGAATTGCAATTGTTTGATGATTGAGAACATAGTTTGTTAGTTTTCAAGAAAGTTTATGATCTATACTTTAACATGTGAATAGTTTGTCACTTGATCATGAAAATTTCTATGAGTTGAGCTACTGTTATGACATATAATGATGCTAGAAAAGGTGATTGAAATTATCATTGATCAAACTTATGCACCTGCTAGCATTCACACTTCATAAATTCTTTCTTTTATCATTTACCTACTCGAGGACGAGCAGGAATTAAGCTTGGGGATGCTGATACGTCTCCAATGTATCTATAATTTATGAAGTATTCATGCTATTATATTATCCATCTTGGATGTTTTCTGGGCTTTACTATGCACTTTTATATTATTTTTGGGACTAACCTATTGACCCAGAGCCCAGTGCCAGTTCCTGTTTTTCCCTTGTTTCAGTGTTTCGAAGAAAAGGAATATCAAACGGAGTCGGTAACGGAATGAAACCTTCTGGAGAAGTTATTTTTGGAAAGAAAGCAACCCGGGAGACTTGGAGTGCACGTCAGGAAAGCAACGAGGGAGGCACGAGGCAGGGGGGGCGCCCACCCCCTGGGCGCGCCCTCCACCCTCGTGGGCCCCTCGTGGCTCCCCTGACGTATTTCTTCCGCCTATATATATCCATATACCCTAAAATGATCGGGGAACAGAATAGATCTGGAGTTCCGCCGCCGTAAGCCTCTGTAGCCACCAAAAACCAATCGGGACCCTGTTCCGGCACCCTGCCGGAGGGGGGAACCCTCACCGGTGGCCATCTTCATCATCCCGGCGCTCTCCATGACGAGGAGGGAGTAGTTCACCCTCGGGGCTGAGGGTATGTACCAGTAGCTATGTGTTTGATCTCTCTCTCTCTCTCGTGTTCTTGATTTGGCACGATCTTGATGTATCGCGAGCTTTGCTATTATAGTTGGATCTTATGATGTTTCTCCCCCTCTACTCTCTTGTAATGGATTGAGTTTTCCCTTTGAAGTAATCTTATCGGATTGAGTCTTTAATGATTTGAGAACACTTGATGTATGTCTTGCCGTGCGTATCTGTGGTGACAATGGGATATCACGTGATTCACTTGATGTATGTCTTGGTGATCAACTTGCGGGTTCCGCCCATGAACCTATGCATAGGGGTTGGCACACATTTTCGTCTTGACTCTCCGGTAGAAACTTTGGGGCACTCTTTGAAGTACTTTGTGTTGGTTTGAATAGATGAATCTGACATTGTGTGATGCATATCGTATAATCATACCCACGGATACTTGAGGTGACATTGGAGTATCTATGTGACATTAGGGTTTTGGTTGATTTGTGTCTTAAGGTGTTATTCTAGTACGAACTCTAGGGCTGTTTGTGACACTTATAGGAATAGCCCAACGGATTGATTGGAAAGAATAACTTTGAGGTGGTTTCGTACCCTACCATAATATCTTCGTTGGTTCTCCGCTATTAGTGACTTTGGAGTGACTCTTTGTTGCATGTTGAGGGATAGTTATATGATCCAATTATGTTATTATTGTTGAGAGAACTTGCACTAGTGAAAGTATGAACCCTAGGCCTTGTTTCCTAGCATTGTAATACCGTTTACGCTCACTTTTATCATTAGTTACCTTGCTGTTTTTATATTTTCAGATTACAAAAACCTATATCTACCATCCATATTGCACTTGTATCACCATCTCTTCGCTGAACTAGTGCACCTATACAATTTACCATTGTATTGGGTGTGTTGGGGACACAAGAGACTCTTTGTTATTTGGTTGCAGGGTTGTTTGAGAGAGACCATCTTCAACCTACGCCTCCCACGGATTGATAAACCTTAGGTCATCCACTTGGAGGCCCAACAACGTCTACAAGAAGAAGGTTGTGTAGTAGACATCAATGTGACTAATGGGTTAGTTGCGGGATGATGCATTACGGAACAAGTAATGAGACTTGTCGGTAACGAGATTGAACTAGGTATGATGATACCGACGATTGAATCTCGGACAAGTAACATACCGATGAGAAAGGGAACAACGTATGTTGTTATGCGGTTTGACCGATAAAGATCTTCGTAGAATGTAGGAGCCAATATGAGCATCCAGGTTCCGCTATTGGTTATTGACCGGAGATGTGTCTCGGTCATGTCTACATAGTTATCGAACCCGTAGGGTCCGCACGCTTAACGTTCAATGACGATCGATATTATGAGTTTATGTGTTTTGATGTACTAAAGGTTGTTCGGAGTCCTGGATGTGATCACGGACATGACGAGGAGTCTATAAATGGTCGAGACATAAAGATCGATATATTGGAAGGCTATGTTTGGACACCGGAATGGTTCCGGATGAGTTCGGGCATTTTCTGGAGTACCGGGAGGTTACCGAAACCCCCCGGGGAGTCAATGGGCCTTATTGGGCCTTAGTGGAAGAGAGGAGGAGGCGGCCAGGTGGAGGGCGCCCCCCCAAGCCCAATCCGAATTGGGGTGGGGGCCGGCCCCCCTTTCCTTCTCCCCCTCTCCCTCTTCCTTCTTCTCCTACTCCAACTAGGAAGGGGGGAAACCTACTCCTACTGGGAGTAGGACTCCCCCCCCTTGGGCGCGCCCTATGAGGGCCGGCCCTCTCCTCCTCCCCTCCTTTATATACGGTGGAGGGGGGCACCCCATAGAAACACAAGTTACTGTTATAGCCTTGTGCGGTGCCCCCTCCACATATTTCCACCTTGGTCATATCGTTGTAGTGCTTAGGCAAAACCCTGCGTCGGTAACTTCATCATCACCGTCATCACGCTATCGTGCTGAAAATACTCTCCCTCGGCCTCAGCTGGATCAAGAGTTCGAGGGACGTCACCGAGCTGAACGTGTGCAAATCGCGGAGGTGTCGTGCGTTCGGTACTTGATCAGTTGGATCGCGAAGACATTCGACTACATCAACCGCGTTGCTTAACGCATCCGCTTTCGGTCTATGAGGGTACGTCGACACACTCTCCCGCTCGTTGCTATGCATCACATAGATAGATCTTGCGTGGTACTAGGTAATTTTTTTTTGAAATACTGCGTTCCCCAATAGTGGCATCTGAGCCAGGTCTATGCGTAGATGTTTACATGCACGAGTAGAACACAAAGAGTTGTGGGCGATAATAGTCATACTACTTGCCAGCATGTCATACTTTGATTCGGCGGTATTGTTGGATGAAGCGGCTCAGACCGACTTACGCGTACGCTTACGCGAGACTGGTTCTACCGACGTGCTTCGCACACAGGTGGCTAGTGAGTGTCTGTTTCTCCAACTTTAGTTGAATCGAGTGTGACTACGCCCGGTCCTTGTTGAAGGTTAAAACAGCACTCTTGACGAAAAATCGTTGTGGTTTTGATACGTAGGTAAGTATGGTTCTTGCTAAGCCCGTAGCAGCCATGTAAAACTTGCAACAACAAAGTAGAGGACGTCTAACTTGTTTTTCCAGGGCATGTTGTGATGTGATATGGTCAAGACGTGATGATATAAATTGTTGTATGAGATGATCATGTTTTGTAACAGAGTTATCGGCAACTGGCAGGAGCCATACGGTTGTCGCTTTATTGTATGCAATGCAATCGCCATGTAATTGCTTTACTTTATCACTAAGCGGTAGCGATAGTCGTGATAGCAATAGTTGGCGAGATGACAACGATGCTTCGATGGAGATCAAGGTGTCAAGCCGGTGACGATGGTGATCATGACGGTGCTTTGGAGATGGAGATCAAAGGCACAAGATGATGATGGCCATATCGTATCACTTATATTGATTGCATGTGATGTTTATCCTTTATGCATCTTATTTTGCTTAGTTCGGCGGTAGCATTATAAGATGATCTCTCACTAAATTTCAAGGTACAAGTGTTCTCCCTAAGTATGCGCCGTTGCTACAGTTCGTCGTGCCGAGACACCACGTGATGATCGGGTGTGATAAGCTCTACGTTCACATACAACGGGTGCAAGCTAGTTTTGCACACGCAGAATACTCAGGTTAAACTTGACGAGCCTAGCATATGCAGATATGGCCTCGGAACACTAAGACCAAAAGGTCGAGCGTGACTCATATAGTTAATATGATCAACATAGTGATGTTCACCATTGAAAACTACTCCATCTCACGTGATGATCGGACAAGGTTTAGTTGATTTGGATCACGTGATCACTTAGATGATTAGAGGGATGTCTATCTAAGTGGGAGTTCTTAAGTAATATGATTAATTGAACGTTAATTTATCATGAACTTAGTACCTGATAGTATTTTGCATGTCTATGTTGTTGTAGATCAATGGCCCGTGCTACTGTTCCTTTGAATTTTAATGCGTTCCTAGAGAAAGCTAAGTTGAAAGATGATGGTAGCAACTACACGGACTGGGTCCGTAACTTGACGATTATCCTCATTGCTGCACAGAAGAATTGCGTCCTGGAAGCACCGCTAGGTGCAAGACCCGCTGCAGGAGCAACACCGGACGTTGTGAACGCCTGGCAGAGCAAAGGTGATGACTACTCGATAGTTCAGTGTGCCATGCTTTACGGCTTAGAACCGGGACTTCAATGATGTTTTGAACGTCATGGAGCATATGAGATGTTCCAGGAGTTGAAGTTAATATTTCAAGAAAATGCCCGGATTGAGAGATATGAAGTCTCCAATAAGTTCTACAGATATAAAATGGAGGAGAATAGTTATGTCAGTGAACATATACTCAAAATGTCTAGGTATCACAATCACTTGACTCAGCTGGGAGTTAATCTTCTGGTTGATAGTGTCATCGACAGAGTTCTTCAATCACTGCCACCAAGCTACAAAAGCTTCGTGATGAACTACAATATGCAAGGGGTGGATAAGACAATTCCTGAGCTCTTCGCGATGCTAAAGGCTGCGGAGGTAGAAATCAAGAAGGGGCATCAAGTGTTGATGGTCAACAAGACCACCAGTTTCAAGAAAAAGGGTAAAGGCAAGAAGGGGAACTTCAGGAAGAACGGCAAGCAAGTTGCTGCTCAAGTGAAGAAGCCCAAGTCTGGACCTAAGCCTGAGACTGAGTGCTTCTACTGCAAAGGGACTGGTCACTGGAAGCGGAACTGCCCCAAGTATTTGGCGGATAAGAAGGATGGCAAAGTGAACAAAGGTATATGTGATATACATGTTATTGATGTGTACCTTACTAATGCTCGCAGTAGTGCCTGGGTATTTGATACTGGTTCTGTTGCTAATATTTGCAACTCGAAACAGGGACTACGGATTAAGCGAAGATTGGCCAAGGACGAGGTGACGATGCGCGTGCGAAATGGTTCCAAAGTCGATGTGATCGTCGTCGGCACGCTACCTCTACATCTACCTTCGGGTTTAGTTTTAGACCTGAATAATTGTTATTTGGTGCCAGCATTAAGCATCAACATTATATCTGGATCTTGTTTGATGCAAGACGGTTATTCATTTAAATCTAAGAATAATGGTTGTTCTATTTATATGAGTAATATCTTTTATGGTCATGCACCATTGAAGAGTGGTCTATTTTTGTTGAATCTCGATAGTAATGATACACATATTCATAATATTGAAGCCAAAAGATGCAGAGTTGATAATGATCGTGCAACTTATTTGTGGCACTGCCATTTGGGTCATATTGGTGTAAAGCGCATGAAGAAACTCCATACTGATGGACTTTTGGAATCACTTGATTATGAATCACTTGGTACTTGTGAACCTTGCCTCATGGGCAAGATGACTAAAACTCCATTCTCCGGAACAATGGAGCGAGCAACAGATTTATTGGAAATAATACATACTGATGTATGCGGTCTGATGAATATTGAGGCTCGCGGCGAGTATCGTTATTTTCTAACCTTCACAGATGATTTAAGCAGATGGGTATATCTACTTGATGAAACATAAGTCTGAAACATTTGAAAAGTTCAAAGAATTTTAGAGTGAAGTGGAAAATCATCGTAACAAGAAAATAAAGTTTCTGTGATCTGATCGTGGGGGAGAATATTTGAGTTACGAGTTTGGTCTTCATTTGAAACAATGCGGAATAGTTTCGCAACTCACGCCACCCGGAACACCACAGCGTAATGGTGTGTCCGAACGTCGTAACCGCACTTTATTAGATATGGTGCGATCTATGATGTCTCTTACAGATTTACCGCTATCATTTTGGGGTTATGCTTTAGAGACGGCTGCATTCACTTTAAATAGGGCACCATCTAAATCCATTGAGACGGCACCTTATGAACTGTGGTTTGGCAAGAAACCCATTGTCGTTTCTTAAAGTTTGGGGTTGCAATGCTTATGTGAAAAAGCTTCAACCTGATAAGCTCGAACCCAAATCGGAGAAATGTGTCTTCATAGGATACCTAAAGGAGACTATTGGGTACACCTTCTATCACAGATCCGAAGGCAAGACATTCGTTGCTAAGAATGGATCCTTTCTAGAGAAGGAGCTTCTCTCGAAAGAAGTGAGTGGGAGGAAAGTAGAACTTGATGAGGTAACCGTACCTACTCCCTTATAGGAAAGTAGTTCGTCACAGAAATCAGTTCCTATGACTCCTACACCAATTAGTGAGGAAGCTAATGATGATGATCATGTAACTTCAGATCAAGTTACTACCGAACCTCGTAGGTCAACCAGAGTAAGATCCGCACCAGAGTGGTACGGTAACCCTGTTCTGGAGGTCATGTTACTTGACCATGACGAACCTATGAACTATGAGGAAGCGATGATGAGCCCAGATTCCGTGAAATGGCTTGAGGCTATGAAATCTGATATGGGATCCATGTATGAGAACAAAGTGTGGACTTTGGTTGACTTGCCCGATGATCGGCAAGCTATAGAGAATAAATGGATCTTCAAGAAGAAGACTGACGCTGACGATAATGTTACTGTCTACAAAGCTCGACTTGTTGCGAAAGGTTTTCGACAAGTTCAAGGTGTTGACTACGATGATACCTTCTCACCCGTAGCGATGCTTAAGTCCGTCCGAATCATGTTAGCAATTGCTGCATTTTATGATTATGAAAATTGACAAATGGATGTAAAAACTGCATTCCTGAATGGATTTCTGGAAGAAGAGTTGTATATGATGCAACCAGAAGGTTTTATCGATCCAAAAGATGCTAACAAAGTGTGCAAGGTCCAGCGATCCATTTATGGACTGGTGCAAGCATCTCGGAGTTGGAATAAATGTTTTGATAGTGTGATCAAAGCATATGGTTTTATACAGACTTTTGGAGAAGCCTGTATTTACAAGAAAGTGAGTGGGAGCTCTGTAGCATTTCTAATATTATATGTGGATGACATATTGTTGATTGGAAATGATATAGAATTTCTGGATAGCATAAAAGGATACTTGAACAAGAGTTTTTCAATGAAAGACCTCGGTGAAGCTGCTTATATATTGGGCATCAAGATCTATAGAGATAGATTGGACTTTCACAAAGCACATACCTTGATAAAGTTTTGAAGAAGTTCAAAATGGATCAAGCAAAGAAAGGGTTCTTGCTTGTGTTACAAGGTGTGAAGTTGAGTCAGACTCAATGCCCGATCACTGCAGAAGATAGAGAGAAAATGAAAGTCATTCCCTATGCTTCAGCCATAGGTTCTATCATGTATGCAATGCTGTGTACCAGACCTGGTGTGTGCCTTGCTATTAGTTTAGCAGGGAGGTACCAAAGTAATCTAGGAGTGGATCACTGGACAGCGGTCAAGAACATCCTGAAATACCTGAAGAGGACTAAGGATATGTTTCTTGATTATGGAGGTGATAAAGAGTTTGTCGTAAAGAGCTACGTCGATGCAAGCTTTGACACTGATCTGGATGACTCTGAGTCTCGATCTAGATACATATTGAAAGTGGGAGCAATTAGCTAGAGTAGCTCAGTGCAGAGCATTGTAAACATAGAAATTTGCAAAATACATACGGCTCTGAATGTGGCAGATCCGTTGACTAAACTTCTCTCACAAGCAAAACATGATCACACCTTAGTACTCTTTGGGGGTTAATCACATAGCGATGTGAACTAGATTATTGACTCTAGTAAACCCTTTGAGTGTTGGTCACATGGCGATGTGAACTATGGGTATTAATCACATGGTGATGTGAACTATTGATGTTAAATCACATGGCGATGTGAACTAGATTATTAACTCTAGTGCAAGTGGGAAACTGAAGGAAATATGCCCTAGAGGCAATAATAAAGGGGATAATTGATTTTATGCCCCTAGTTGGGCACTCGGCAGGTTTACCCCTAGTTTTCGAAAACACTTGTTCCTACCCAAACCTCTTTGCTCCCCTTATGCTTTTGCCCTTTGACCGTTTGACCATCACTTTGAAAACTTCATAAAATATTCATACTAACTCAGAAAAATTCAAATAAGATATCAAAATGTTCAGAAAAGCATCACCTATATGTGCATGTCATTTGCATACATGAAAAAAGTGTTGGCCAGTCCCCGTCTCAGTTTTAGCTCATATGATCTTAGCATGAACAGTAAAATCTTAAAAAATTCTAAAAATTCTAAAAAAATTGGTGGCAAACTTTGACCAATGTTTTGAGTGCTTGCCAAGTTTCATAAGGGAATGCCATTCGTGGAAGTCGTGGCAAAAAAATCAATGCTCCAAAATTTCATTTTTTTACCACGACTTCCACGAATGCCATTCCCTTATGAAACTTGGCAAGCACTCAAAACATTGGTCAAAGTTTGCAACCAAAAATATTTAGATTTTTCAGATTTTTTTTTAGATTTTACTGTTCATGCTAAGATCATATGAGCTAAAACTGAGATGGGGATTGGCCAACACTTTTTTCATGAATGCAAATGACATGCACATATATATATAGGTGATGCTTTTCTTAACATTTTGATATCTTATTTGGATTTTTCTAAGTTAGTATGAATTTTTTATGAAGTTTTCAAAGTGATGGTCAAACGGTCAAAGGGCAAAAGCATAAGAGGAGCAAAGTGGTTTGGGCAGGAACAAGTGTTTTCGGAAACTAGGGGTAAACCTGCCGAGTGGGACACAACTAAGGGCACCAAATTAATTATCCCATAATAAAGTTATTATTTATTTCCTTATTTCATGATAAATGTTTATTATTCATGCTAGAATTGTATTTACCGGAAACTTAGTACATGTGTGAATACATAGACAAAACATAAGTGTCCCTAGTATGCCTCTACTTGACTAGCTCGTTTATCAAAGATGGTTATGTTTCCTAGCCATAGACATGTGTTGTCATTGATGAACGGGATCACATCATTAGGAGAATGATTTGATGGACAAGACCCATCCGTTAGATTAGCATAATGATTGTTTAGTTTTATTTCTATTGCTTTCTTCATGACTTATACATGTTCCTCTGACTATGAGATTATGCAACTCCTGAATACCGGGGGAACACCTTGTGTGCTATCAAACGTCACAACATAACTAGGTGATTATAAAGATGATCTACAGGTGTCTCCGATGGTGTTTGTTGAGTTGGCATAGATCGAGATTAGGATTTGTCACTCCGAGTATCGGAGAGGTATCTCTGGGCCCTCTCGGTAATGATCATCACTATAAGCCTTGCAAGCAATGTGACTAATGAGTTAGTTGCGGGATGACGCATTACGAAACGAGTAAATAGACTTATTGGTAACGAGATTGAACTAGGTATGATGATACCGACGATCGAATCTCGGACAAGTAACATACCGATGACAAAGGGAACAATGTATGTTGTTATGCGGTTTGACCGATAAAGATCTTCGTAGAATATGTAGGAGCCAATATGAGCATCCAGGTTCCGCTATTGGTTATTGACGGGAGATGTGTCTCGGTCATGTCTACATAGTTCTCGAACCCGTAGGGTCCGCATGCTTAACGTTCGATGATGATCGGTATTATGAGTTTTATGTGTTTTGATGTACCGAAGGTTGTTCGGAGTCCCATATGTGATCACGGACATGACGAGGAGTCTCGAAATGGTCGAGACGTAAAGATCGATATATTGGAAGGCTATGTTTGGACACCAGAATGGTTCCGGATGAGTTCGGGAATTTTCCGGATTACCGGGAGGTTACCGGAACCCCCCGGGGAGTCAATGGGCCTTATTGGGCCTTAGTGGAAGAGAGGAGGAGGCGGCCAGGTGGAGGGCGCCCCCCCCCCCCAAGCCCAATCCGAATTAGGGTGGGGGCCGGCCCCCTTTCCTTCTCTCCCTCTCCCTCTTCCTTCTTCTCCTACTCCAACTAGGAAGGGGGGAAACCTACTCCTACTGGGAGTAGGAATCCCCCCCTTGGGCGCGCCCTATGAGGACCGACCCTCTCCTCCTCCCCTCCTTTATATACGGGGGAGGGGGGCACCCCATAGAAACACAAGTTATTGTTTTAGCCCTGTGCGGTGCCCCCCTCCACATATTTCCACCTCGGTCATATCTTTGTAGTGCTTAGGCGAAGCCCTGCATCGGTAACTTCATCATCACTGTCATCACGCCGTTGTGCTGACAAAACTCTCCCTCGGCCTCAGCTGGATCAAGAGTTCGAGGGACGTCACCGAGTTGAACGTGTGCAGACCGCAGAGGTGTCGTGCGTTCGGTACTTGATCGGTTGGATCACGAAGACGTTCGACTACATCAACCGCGTTGCTTAACGCTTCCGCTTTTGGTCTACGAGGGTACGTGGACACACTCTCCCGCTCGTTGCTATGCATCACATAGATAGATCTTGCGTGATCGTAGGTAATTTTTTTTGAAATACTGCGTTCCCCATCACGATGATGCTCACATAAAAGATAGTACTTGAAACACAAAGAGAGCATCATGTAGCATGTGAAAAACAAGTTTAAGTCTAACATACTTACTATGCATAGGCATTTTATAGGGAAAAGATTTACCAAGACAAGCAAAAACTAGCATATGCAAGGAAGAAGAAAGAAACAATAGCGATCTCAACATAACGAGAGGTAATTTAGTAACATGAAAATTTTTACAGCCATATTTTCCTCTCTCCTAGTAATTACATGTAGGATCATAATCAAATTCAACAATATAGCTATCACATAAAATTTTCTCTACATGATCCACATGCATGCAAAGTTGAAACTCTTCCAAAATAGTGGAGTTATCACCAAATAAAGTCATGACATCTCCAAGCCCACTTTTATCAAAAATTTCATAAGATTGATCATTCTCCAAAGTAGTGGTATCATTATTACCTAGAGTTTACACTCTTCCAAACCCACTTTCAATATTATTGCAAATTTATTCATCATGAGGCTTAAATAAATTTTCAAGATCATAAGAAGCATTATCACCCCAATCATGATCATTGCAATAAGTAGCATACATAGCAAAACTATCATCCCCAAGCTTGGGGCTTTGCATATTATTAGCACAATTCACATTAATAGAATTTATAATAACATCATTGTAATCATGCTTTTGATTCAAGGAACTATCAAGTATGGGTGCCATAGCAATAATTTCATGTTTAACATAAGGAACTATAGCAAGTTCATCTCCATAAGCATAAGTAATATTGGCATCATGGCCATAAAAATAGCAAGCATCATGTTCATCAAGGGAGGATATCTCAATCAAATCAGGAATCATAATTATCTATAGATTCATGCATATCATTATTTTCTTCCAAAGCAACGACCATTCTCTCAATAAATTCCTTAACATAGGCATTATGAGCATAGTTTTCATAGCAATATTTAAGTATGTCAAAACTTTCGGATTTGTAGAGAGTAATATCATACTTTTCAATCAAAGAAGCAACTTCATAAGCACCTTTAAAAGTAACAAATTCTTCAATTTGTCCGATATCATAGTAACAATAAACACCCTTTTCATAAGAAGATAAGATTTCATTATCATTAAACTCACATAGGTAGGGAAGGTGCTTTTTAGGGTTCTTAGGGCAACAAGTAAAATCACAAAGTTCACAAAGATTCCAAGCATAACATAGCAAATAATTTATTTGATTCCATAAGTCTCCCTTTTTGAGACAAACGGTGACGCACAAAATGAGCATGCTCATCTAAAGATTTTTCCTCAACTAAACTAGTTGGGGTTTCAGCACGAGCACATATGGATCGAAGATGATCCAAGTAGAAAACTTTAAGTGGATCCATAAACCTTTTTGTTTCTGATTTACAATAAACACACAATTATACCAAGCAAACAAGCAAACAAACCAAGTAAGACATAAAGGCAAACGAAAAGAAGGCAAATAAAAAGGAAAATATTTTTGTGTTTTTCTGAAAACATTTTAGAAGTGGGGGAGAGGAAAACGAGAGGCAAATGACAAAAAATGTAATGCAAGAGATGAGAGTTTATGATGGGTACTTGGTAGGCTTGATGTAGAATCTCCCCGTCAACGGCGCCTGAAATTTTTCCCGCTACTTCTTGAGCTTGCTTTGATTTTTCCCTTGAAGAGGAAAGGGTGATGCAGCAAAGTAGAGATAAGTATTTCCCTCAGTTAAGAACCAAGGTATGAATCCAGTAGGAGGCACAAGCAAGTCTCCAATCTATGCACCTCCACAAACTAACAAACACTTGTACCCAACGCGAAAAAGGGGTTGTCAATCCCTTCACAGTCTCGAACAAGAGTGAGATCTAATAGAGATAGGTATAGAAGTAAATAAAAGAGCAAACTAAAGTAAATCTAAATAAATTGCAGCAAGGTATTTTTGCGTTTTTTGGTTTATAGATCTGAAAATATATGATGGAAAATAGACCCGGGGGTCATAGGTTTCACTGGAGTCTTCTCTCTTGAAGATAGCATACGGTGGGTGAACAAATTACTGTTGAGCAATTGATAAAAAAACGCAAAGTTATGGCGATATCTAAGGCAATGATCATGAATATAGGCGTCACGCCCGTGACAAGTAGACCGAAACGGTTCTGCATCTACTACTATTACTCCGCACATCGACCGCTATCCAGCATGCACCTAGAGTATTAAGTTCAAAAGAACAGAGTGACGCCTTAAGCAAGATGACATGATGTAGAGGGATAAACTCAAGCAATATGATATAAACCCCATCTTTTTATCCTTGATGGCAACAATACAATATGTGCCTCGCTGCCCCTTCTGTCACTAGGTGAGGACACCGCAAGATTGAACCCAAAACTAAGCACCTCTCCCATTGCAAGAAAAACCAATCTAGTTGGCCAAACCAAACTGATAGTTCGAAGAGAGATACAAAGATATCTTAATCATGCATAAAAGAGTTCAGATAAGACTCAAATAATATTCATAGATAATCTAATCATAAATCCAAAATTCACCAAATCTCAACAAACACACCGCAAAAAAGTATTACATCAAATAGATCTCCAAGAACATCAAGGAGAACATTGTATTGAAGATCAAAGAGAGAGAAGAAGCCATCTAGCTACTAGCTATGGACCCGTAGGTCTATGGTAAACCACTCACACATCATCAGAAGGGTGGCAAGGTTGATGTAGAGGCCCTCCGTGATCGAATCCCCCTCCGGCAGATCGCCGGAAAAGGCCCCAAGATGGGATCTCACAGGAACAGAGGCTTGCGGCGGTGGAAAAGTATTTTGGTGGACGCCTCTGGTGGTTTTGGAATTTTGGGAATTTATAGTGCAAAGATTAGGGTTAGGAGACCTTCGAGGGGCCCACAAGCCCTCAGGACGCCCCCTGGTTGCGCCTGGCAAGCTTGTGGCCTCCTCGGGAACCTTCTGGCCCCCTCTCCAAGACCTCTGGATGTCTTCTGGTCCAACAAGAATCATCGCGAAAGTTTTATTCCGTTTGGACTCCATTTGGTATTCCTTTTCTGTAAAACTCAAAAGCAAGGAAAAACAGAAACTGGCACTGGGCTCTAGGTTCATAGGTTAGTCCCAAAAATAATTACAATAGCATATTAATGCATATAAAACATCCAAAACATATAATATAATAGCATGGAACAATAAAAAATTATAGATACGTTGGAGAAGTATCAAGGATCTCAACCAGCACGACGGCGTGGTGGAGATGGTGGTGGTGCAATCCTGGCAGGGCTTCGCCAAACGCTGCCGGAACCAATCCGAGAAGAAAACGGAGTTTTGGGAGAGGTAGGGCTGCCGCCAGGGCGTGGGATTTGGTGTGTCCAGCCCCTCCCTCTCGCCCACTATTTACAGGAGGCAAGGGGGAGGGGACACAGCCGTGGCCCCTCCTCCAAGGGAGGGGGAGCCGGCCTAGGGAGGAATCCTCCATCCCCAAGGCAACTAGGGGGTGCCTTCCCCCCTTAGCACTCTTCCCCGTTTCCTTATTCCAGGGGCATGGGCCCCTTGGGGCTGGTGCCCCTGGCCCATGTAGGCCAGGGCGCCCCCTACAGACCATGTGGGCCCCCGGGGTAGGTGGACCCCTGCACCCCTTTCGAAACTCCTGGTACAATACCGATAATGCCCGAAACTTTTTCGACGACCAAAACAGGACTTCCTATATATATGAATCTTTACCTCCAGACCATTCCGGAGCTACTCGTGATGCCCAGGATCTCATCTTGGACTACGAACAACATTCGGTTACAAATGCACATATCCCAATACTACTCTAGCGTCATCGAACTTAAGCGTGTGGACCCTACGGGTTCGAGAATCATGTAGACATGACTGAGACACCTCTCCGGCCAATAACCAATAGCGGGACCTGGATACCCATATTGGTTCCTACATATTCCATGAAGATCTTTATCGATTGAACCACGATGTCAAGGATTCAGTCAATCCCGTATGCAATTCCCTTTGTATGTTACTTGCCCGAGATTCGATTGTAGGTATCTCCATACCTAGTTCAATCTCGTTACCGGCAAGTCTCTTTACTCGTTCTGTAATACAAGATCCCGTGACTAACTCATTAGGCACATTTCTTGCAAGCTCTTTACGATGTTGTATTACCGAGAGGCCCCAGAGATATTTCTCCATCACATGGAGCGACAAGTCCCGACCTCGATCCGTGCCAACCCAACAGACACCTTCAGATATACCTGTAGAGCACCTTTATGATCACCCAATTACGAAGTGACGTTTGGATACTATAAGTATTCCTCCGGTGTCAGGGAGTTGCACGATATCATGGTTTAAGAAAAATATACTTGACATGATGAAAGCTGCAGCAAATAACTAAACGATCTGATGCTAAGCTTACGTTGGGTCTTGTCCATCACATCATTCTTCTAATGATGTGATCCCTTATCAAATGACAAATCATGTTTATGGTTAGGAAACCTTAACAATCTTTGATCAACGAGCTAGTCTAGTAGGGGCATACTAGGGACATGGTGTAGTTTATGTATTCACACATGTATTTAAGTTTTCGGTCAATACAATTCTAGCATCAACAATAAACATTTATCATGATTCATGAACGAGAAATGTGATAATAACCATTTTATTATTGCCTCTAGGGCATATTTCCAACAGACCGTACGCTTGCAACCAAGTAGAGAGGTCGTGCTTTCGGTCCTCTGTTCGAGGGATCGTTCATGGGCGGTTCGTGGGCGGTTCGAGGGACTCCAAGTACAATCTAACCGACTCGTCTACTTCTGCTGCACTCCGGAGTTAGTAACGATCATGATCCAAACCTTGTTTGCATCTTCATATTGTTCCTGAGTGATCGTAGGGAGATTTTTATTATTTTCTACTACATTTCCCAACAAGTTCTCGCATGGGTCTTCTTGTGTTTCCACACAACCTCTACGGTGAGGGTTGGGTCGACGTTAGTTTTTGATAAAATCGGAGTCAATTTCTTGCAGATTAGGAAGGGCGATGACACCTTTGGGGAGACATGATGACGGTGATGCAGGTACGCTAGCTTGGCGAGGCCCTCTATTTTGAGGTGTGTGTTGAGTTTCGTGTGCATGTCGCTCAATGGTTTGTGATGGCTTTGCCCCCGGTTTTTCATTAATTAACTCACAACTCTCTTTTGCTTAATTAATGGATGAGGCAATTTGCTTTCGTTTAAAAAAATTAATAAAATAATTCTAACTCTGTAGAAAATGTATTTAGCCAAATAAAATACCAAATGGATTCCTAAAAATATTATTACTAATATCAAGCACACAAAAATATTTACAGCCCAAATATTAAGAAAAATACATACCATATTTTTGTAAACTTTATTTGGGCCTTATAAATATCCCGTAAAGTAACTTTTTTAGTTCTAAATAATTTTGAACTCCAAATAAATAAAAATCCAACTAAAAATCCAAAATGAATATTTGGGAAATGTCTTTTACTCACTCTAAATTTAATATTCATTAAACTCCAAAAGTTTCATATCATAGTAAAAACAATTAGCTAAAAGATAACAACACAAGCAAGTTTTGATTAATTATATTTAAATAGTAACATTCCAAAAATTTAAATTGTGGTATGTTACAAGAGATTACATTTGTGATGCTTTGTGTAAAAAATCATGCATTCCAAAAATGCATAAATGAGCTTTTTATAGCATTTTTTTGTCATGAGTACATCGAATGTTATGTCTGCATGAAATTTTACACGAGTAGAATATTCAGACATATGTGTTTTACAAAAAAGAAGTTTTTTTAACTGTTTATCCAATTACATGTGCGCCTGGGAGGAGAAACTAGGGCAGCTTGTCTTTTGTTTCCTATTGGCTATTGCAAGGAGTAGAACGAGCTTGTCGGTTCTCTCTCACACGCGCACAAACTAATCTTGGTAGCCTAGTTCATGGTCGGCGGATCCTATTCCACGCGTAGATCACTAGATAGCGACATACCCCCCCTAGCCTCCTTCTTCTCTTTATGGGCCGGCTAACTTTCTCGCATCTTTTCGCACGGGGCAAAGTAGCAATGCGGTAGGGTTTTTCCATGGAGACCCCCCTCTGGCTTTGGGAAGGTTCTCCTAGTCTGGTTTTATTTTTTCTAAGTATTTTTTATTATCGAGTTTTTACTTTTATTTTCTTTTAATTTCCCTTTTTTCATTTTCCTTTTTTGAAAGATAGGAACTATTTTTATATACATGAATAGTTATCTAAATTCGTGAATATTTTTGAAAATTGTGAATACTTTTTCAAATTCAAGAACAATTTTTGAAATACAGAACATTTCTAGAAAATGTGAACATTTTTTGAATTCAGAACATTGCTCAAATTCATGAATCATTTTTGAAACCAATAACATTTTCCAAATTCATGAATATTTTTTGAAATGCGGGGACAAGTTTTGAAATTCAGATATTTTTTTAAATCACAACTCTTTTGAAATCCGGGATCATTTTTTTTGAATTCATGAATATTTGTGAAATCTGGAAATATTTTTTCAAATGTCATGAACAATTTATGAAATCTAGGAATAAATTTTGAAATTTACGAACATATTTTGAAATAAAGGAAGGTTTTCGAAGTATGTGAACAAATTTTTAAATTGAGTTCATTTTTCGAAATTCATGACTTAAAAAATCAAACTATGGGAGTTTTGTTTTTCAAATTCATGAACAATTTTAGAAATTCAGGAGCTTTTGTAAAATTTGCAAAGTTTTTTAAAGTTTAGAACTTTTTTTAAGTTTGGAATATATTTTCAAATTCACGAAGATTTTTTTAAATCCAAGAAGTTTTTTCAAATTCTTGAGCATTTTCTCGAAATGCCGAAGATTTTTTAAAGAAGGAAAAACAGAAAAGAAAACAAAAAAAACATGGTAGCCTAGCCTGGAATATGGGCCGGCCCAAATATAAGAGGGCCTGTGCAGTTTCCTCTCTATTCCCCGCAGGGCTCAAATGCTCCTCCGGGTCCTCCCCTTCGCTGGCCTTGTCACGGGCGCAGAGCCCACGGGAACAACTGCCCAGTCCAGCCGCACAGATCTACTTATTTCCCTAAAAGATCTAAAAAAAAGATCTATTTCCCAAAAAAGAAAACTCACCGGTCTCTCCGCTGCCTCGCGTCGGCGCCGCCGTGCCGGAGCAAGGCTGCCGGTAGACGATCGCGGGCTCTTGGCGGTTTTCATCGTCGCGCGATATTCTCCCATCCCAGCGTGTCAGTTGCGTTTGGCCGCCGCTGCAAGCTGCACCGTCTCCTGCGAATTTCTGGTCGCGCCGTGCCCTCTCTGCCTTGCCCTAATCCCCGGTGCGTACTTGGTTTGTAAGCAAAATTATTCACCCTTTGCTGTTTAAATGCTTCTCCAAAAAATTTACCTGACCCGCAACATGGGCAATCGTTCGTCAAATTCAGTAATCTGAGATTCTCAATTTCTTGGAGCTAGTTTATATCGAGATATGCAGTTTAGTAAATTTGGGAGGTATGCTGTTTGCAGAGATAATTGAGTCGCTCCCTAAACTGAAATCTATCCTAAATTTCTGTTAGAATTTGGAACCATCATTTCAACTGGCCAGTATAGTTTTGTCAATCCACTCCCATAATGTCATCTTTGAAACTTTGAGATATGATGATAATACTGGCACAGAAAGGTCTTCCAGTATATGATACTGTATATCCTCCCATGTTCTCGATTTGTTGTATTTCTGCTAGCTAGTTATTCTCTGCGCACCACAGTGTTCTAAACTTGGGAGCCTTTGCGAATGTGCATGCTTTATGCATTACAATCTTGCACCCACTGACCCACTTCCGATTGTTTTTAGCTAGTCTATCATGTAAGCGTTCCATCTGCATATTTGTTTGGATTTGGTTGCCCACGGTCCTCCTCCGCTGAGCCATCTCTCTCATTGGCCAACCTTTTAGATTGAGAAAGATTGATGGGTGGTACCAAATTACGCGACGGCAAATTGACATATTGGACCAAGTGCCAAGTGGTGATGGGAATATGTTTTTTTTTCTGGGCAACATGTCTGCAATGGTTCTGCTGTGAAGAGTTTTCCTTTTTCCTAATTGTGACACGGTTTAGTGTAGGCAACTAGTAGTTTATCTAGCTTGTTAGATGGAACAATTACTTTTTAATCTCTGATATAGATAACCACGTGGAAGTATGAGTAGAAGCTCAGTAGTTAATTCTCAAATAACTTAAGATCATGGACTGAGTAAATACATTGTAACACCAACTTAAGCTATCTGCCAAACACTGTCTATGCAATTGCTTTCATTGTTGTCTGCGGTGCTGTCCAAAGTAAGCTACATTGCATATGTAGTGTGGACATGGGTAGCAACAAATGTCAAATCCAGGAACGCGCATTAACTTTGGATATGCTAATATAATTGAAAACTTCGGTATACATGAGAAAGTAGATGACCATGAAAAGTCATATTTGCCGTGTTGTCTCCGTAGAAAATTTGTCGGACTCCCATTACCTGCTAATTGACAAGTGGGGATCAAGGATGACTCATCGTGCACATCTCCATCTCCACTTCTCGTATGTTAGCAAATAGTTAGAAGAAATTGCCCTTGATAGATCCACCTTTTCAAATTCTAATGGAGGCAACACAAGCTGGTTCAGGAAATGATCACAGCTAAACTTGACATCTTTACAGAAGAGCAGCCTCAGTTGCTATCTGACAGTCGGTTACTGACCACAATACATCCCTGTCTATCGACTTTCCGTTTAGCATCTTCTTGCTCATCCAACTCAAGCATGTAACAAACCCACCATGGTTTCCTGCGGTACAATTCTATCCCTTCTTTCTACCTGCCAAAGTTTATCGATGACTCCTTTCTTCCTTTTTCCCCCTCTTTCTTTCTTTCATTTAGCTTCTCTTGGTGGAATCATGCTCATCAAAGGAATGAACCTAAGCATCCATTAGGTGTAGCTCGCTGTTTTTCAGTAGTACTATAATGATCCTAGATGGTGTTTATAGGGACCTAACTATAATGGAGAAGATAGCGTTCCCACTTTCGCACTGGCTGTGTACAACCTCTGAAACCATTGTTTGTGGCTTTCCTCGTCAGTACTCCTATCTTTATTCCCGCCTTCTCTTATCTTGCACCTCTTCCTCTCTTTATGTTTCTTGGTTGGCATCTAGCAAGGGCGATAGAGATCTGAGGGAGGGAATCCTGATGCAGCCCATGCTTCTGCTTTAAGATAAACAGAGCAATGATGCATCTTACCTTACTAAATTAACATGAAGATTTCTCAAGTGATGGATGCACTAATATTGAAATATCCGCATTTTCTAGGATATATTTCATTGAGTTAGGTTAACGTACAAGTAGAGAAGTGAAGGGAAAAATAGGTACAATGGGATAAATCCATAACAACAAAATGATTCTTAAATGATTATGTACAAGCTTCACAATTGATAATGCTGTCATAGATTACCAAATTGATCTCCTAGCAAGAGCCGTTATTGGTAGACCCTGTGACATCTTTTTTTTTTTTGCTGCAAAGACCTTGTGGGCCGTGACATAATTCATTTACTGATATAGCTTTGGTATTATGTGCGGTGATAACTCTGCGAGTACATTATATACTTAAGGGTGATATCTGATCAATTCAACTTTAATGTTTTCTCTACTCCTATAAAAACCTGAGTTGGTGATGATGGTGTGCCTGCCATCCTTCATTTACAACCGTTCGATCTACATCCAACGCATCTGAGACAAACTATGTCAATTTTGCAAAAAGACCCCCACACTCCACTCCACGTTTGTAGATAACCCCCTGCCTCTCACGTTCAGCCACCTCTCCCTCTCACCTCATCTAGCCATCTCAGGAAAAAATAAGAAGGATCTGAGGAGGTCGCTGCTCTCGGCACCGTCTGCCCCCAATGCCTCTCATGCCTTCTCTCAGGCCGCATTGCTGACCACCACCACGACCCCCTCCTCTTCGCCATCTCCTCCGCCCCCTTCCAAGTCACCCCGAGTTATATTCATGGTGGTCTAGAAAAAATAAACAAAATTGATACCCAAAAAATAATTTTGAAAGATCATTTTTTGCAAAGCACAACAAGTGTTATTTCTTCATGAAGTTTTGGATGCAAGTTGAACACTTGAACGCTTTTATTTGCAAAAGATATTTTTTATCTATCTTGCCTACATTTACTATTCACCCGGATGCTTGTGAGCTCTAGAGAAGAATGAATATCCGAAGAAACCTATCGATATTTGTTACACGAGGCCTGCTTCAGTAGACCCCCCTCCACAAACCGGACGGTATAGTCATTTCATCAAACCGTATACTCATACGCTTATGTGACACATACGAGACATCATACCCACTTTTTATTAAATTTCAAAAAATAGTGCAGGCACCTTGTATCGAACTCAAGACCTCTTGGTCTAAGGAAGACCACATTAACCAACTAGAACAACCTAATGTTCGGCTGTTTTTACTTCTTTTTTTATTTTCTTCTACTTCAGTTCGCGGCTGGGCCGGCCCATTGTTGAATCGGTACTGTTATTACTATTTCTTTTTCGTTTTTTCTATTTGTCTTTTTTCATTTTTGTTTCTTTTTTATTCTCTAAAAATTCTCACACTTATTTTTTTAATTTTAAAAATCGCTTTTCAAAATTTTGTTCATAAAGTACAGATATTCGCATTTCAAGAGAATTTTACAGATATGTCAAAAAATTGTTTGTTTAAATAGAAAATGCTCACATTAATATGATTAAATTTCTGAACATCTATTAAATAGAAAATTTGTTCATTTAAACAAAAATGTTTGTTTATTGTTCGTTTAAATAGGAATATGCTCACATAAAAGAATCGGACACTTTTAAAATTTCTGAGCATCTATTAAATAGAAAAAGGAAAATGAAACTAAATCATTCAACGACCGGTTTACTGTTCTTTTTTGTTTCTTTTCATTCTTGTTGTTTTTCGTTTTTCGTTCTTCATTCTTTTTCTTTCAAAAAATGCCCACATCAATAAAATTGACCCAATTTTTTTCCACACACTAGTATCACCATGTCAAGCATCCATGATAAGTTTCATTGAATTCTGACCTTTTATACATTTTCTAGGGTTTTCCTAGTGAAAAAAACCCTAAAACACTAGCCGAACGTGACGCAACGAGCGTTCGGTGTCCAAATTTCTTCAAATTTTTTATGGAGGCCTGCCATGAGCATGCTCACATGCTGGCAAAAATTGGTGTTATTTCATGCATGGCAAGAAGCACACCATGTTCAAAGGTGGTGGTTTGAGTAGGCCGGTAGGGCAAGTCTGGTTGAACTTTTATTTCACACCAATAAAATGAAACCAATTTTTTCGAAACACTAACATCACCATGCAAAGCATCCATGATAAATTTCATTGAGTTCTGACTTTTTATGCATTTACTAAGGTTTTCCCGTGAAAAAAATCCTAAAACACTAACCGAACGTGACACAATGTGTGTTAGGTGTCCGAATTCCTTCAAATTTTGCATGAAGGCCAACCATGAGCATGGCCACATACTGACAAGTTTTGGTGTCATTTCGTGCATGGCAAGAAGCATATCATGTTCAAAGGTGATGGTTCGGGTAGGCTGGTTGGATGCACTTTTTCACATCAATAAAATGGACTCGAATTTGTTCCACACACTAGTATCACCATGCCAAGCATCCAAGATGAATTTCAAAGAACACTCATTAAGAAAGAGGATGGAGTTTAATTACAACTTGATTATTGACCTTTAGATAATTTTTAAAATAAATAATTAGGAATTCAAGAAAGTTCACAAAAAATTTAAAAAGTTCACTGGATTTTAAGAAAGCTCATTGATCAGAAAAAGTAAAACAAGACTTCATCAATTTTCGGAAAAGTTCACAAATTAGAAAAAAAAGTTTATCGATTTTGAAAAAAAGTTCATTGATTTTTAAAATCAAATTCATCATTTTTATAAAAAGTTCAATATTTTTTAAAAAAAATCACTGATTTGAGAAATAGTTCAGGAATTTGGGAAAAAAACTTCACCATTTTTGGAGAAAAAAGTTCACCCACTTTGAAGAAAAATTCACGAATTTAAATATCTTTACGCATTTAAGAAAGAAAAGGGAAACAAATAAAGAAAAGGAAAAATAAAGAGGAAAAGAAAACCAAACAGGATATAGTGCGCTTTTCCTGTGTTCTATATTTAGTCAAAACAATATATCTACCACAAGTTGTTCGGTTGCCCAGTTGGTTATTGCGCCTGTGCTAATTACTGCTGGAGTGCGGTTCGAATCCTCTGCGGCACATACTTATTTTTGCTGTTTTAGAAAATAAAAAAACATGATGCATGGGCCGGTCCAGCGCGGGAGGATGTGCGCGTTCATTCATGGACGGCGAAGAATTTATAAATATGACTATCATGCCCCTTCCTATGAAGAGGTATGGGCTAATCTGAGCCGTCCTTGTGTTTAGAGGGGGTCTACCGAAGCAGAAGTGTTGTTACACATGAGATGACCCCCGTATACTTTGTCAAATAAACAACTCCCTGATCAATGCATTTCGGTGTTCCGTGCAATGCACGGGCATCTTACTAGTATTACAATAAGAACATCTAATTTGTTGGCAAATAATAACATGCAAAGTTTCTTTTCGACATTGCAATCTTACATAAGGTGGCCTGAGTCTTTGACATAACATTTCTAGCTTTGCACTCCATATAATTGGCATGCATGCATGAGGCATGATTATTTTTAGGATCCTGTGCAGCCATGTGCGTGTGTGTGCAACTAACAGTCTAATAGCCATCAGCTGTGTTAGGTTCTGCATCTTAGCATCTAAACTAGCTAGGCAAGAGGCGACCAATAGGTTCTTCTTTCCTGGACGCAAATGACGGTGGGATTAGGATGTATTGTCTGCCCAAGGAGGTAGTAGTGCATATAAACCATAATCAGCATGATGGTGTCAATATAATTTTCTAGCTGGCATCTCGTGAAGCTTCTTTAATAGGTGGAGAACACTACTGATGTATAAGACACAAAATTAATCAGTTGATCATCTGCTTTTTTAATGTGGGGGAAACCTGATTAGGATGCCATCATTTGAACAACTAAGCCTGATGATGTTTCCCTTGGCTTTCATTTGTATTGAAAAAAATGAGCACGTCGCTTGTTTAGACGAGTTTTATTCAAAACTCGTAGCATGATAGGTTCCATTCAAAACAATTTTCTAGCTGGCATCTTGTGAAGCTTTTTTATACGTGGAGAACACAACAATTACTTGTTCCTTTTTGTTTTCTTTGCATGTGGGGTGGGAGGAAGCATGATTAGGATGCCAACATTTGACCAACTAAGCGTGGTCTTTCTCCTGCTCCTGGTTTGTAGAAAAATTAGCATCATGGTCTGCTTGATTAAATAAGCCTGCATACATACAGTATACCCTGCACAGCATATTTGCACAGTGAGGATGCCTGACAATGTAGATGGCGATCGGTTAATTGCCCTTTTTGGATACTAGCCCTATATCATTCCAAGCACAGTTTCTGTGGCGCCCTGGCTTAAACGAATTATTGGATGCCACTGCCCACTGCTATGAAAAACAACATCTATTCAAACGCCCGGTGGCAAAAACAACTGAGCACACAGTGAATAAACAGCGTGGCTTCTTGTGAAGCTGTGATCGCCATCAAGTGGGTTGGCGAGGAGTCAGGACTACACTAGAGAGAGAGAGAGGTTGGCCGGCCGGCCTGCCTGCTTGCCTCTGCTTGTGCTTCGCAAAGTGCAAGCTCATCAATTCCCGTCTACACCGGCGACCCCTTTCAATCTTTTCCTTTCTCCTCCTGCCCCGAGAGGAGCCCAGGCTCCATGCAGTAGCTCAGCTAGCGTCCTTGTCCCATGCATTTTCCCGCGTCAGTAGGTGCGATGCTGGGCTGGCCGGCCTCGATCTTGGCTCCCATCAGACGAGAGCGCACGGCACGGCATGGCATGGCACGGCATCAAAAGAGACAGTGCAGCGCTGGTGTGGACTAGATGGGCAAGCAAGCAGCGCAGTGCGCAGCGCCGGGCCGACCCCCCGTCCTCTTTTTCGTTTGGAAGGGCATGCCAGGGGGCACACGTTAGTTGACAATAATATCGGTCCATCACGGTTTAGGCGCCTGACTCGCCGCTGGATCCATCCATCCACGGCCTCACCGGTGGGGTGGTGGTGGTAGGGGTGAGTAATGGTGGCTGGCCGCTGCTGCGTGCCTGCCTGCTGGGGCTGGTGGTGTCACGTACTGCTGGACGCTAGTAGTACTGCAAACAAATCTGAGGGTCAGAGCCCCCCATCCCATGCATGCATATGCTAGTGACATGGCCGGCGTAGGGAAGGGCCGACGACGCACATGCCGGCCGATGCGCGCTGTCAATCGGCCAGGTACCCGTCCACGCTTTGCTTTGCCTGCCTGCCTGCCTGCAGCTGCTCGCTTTGATTGATTAATAGCTAAAGGCGATCGATCTAGACTTTGTGTCCGCTTAACTGCTCGCATGAGCCTGCTTGGGTCATCATGCAAAGGGATGGGTGCGATGTCCTCGGCTCTCTGATCACAGACTTCCACCGGGCACTTGCAAGCTAGCAGGTCACTCGCTTGTAGTAGGAGAGCCGTTTCACAGTGCAGATTACTTGAAAACTGCACGCGTACAAGAGGACAGAGGCACTGTGGCGTGTAGTGGGGAGAGGGAAACGGGCGGGGAGCAAGATTGGCGAGACAGTGGGAGCTGTTGAGGCCAGAGAAGACGGGTGGTTTGCTTGCTTGCTCACATGAGAAGGATCAGATCAGAGGGTGGGTTCAGAAGAGTGCGATAATATAAAGGCAGCAGGGCATGTGAGCGCGATTGGCGCTCCTCCTGGAAACACTCATCAGTCTAGCCTCCCTCCCGTAACATCGCTTACTACTACTATAATTAAAAGTCCAACGCCTAGCTGTACGTACTACGTGAGCCCGCCTGCCATGGTTGGTTATCCAACCAAGAAGAGCAGGAAGGATATATACGAAACGAAACGAAAGAATGGAACGCAAGAAAAGGATGGCATGGAGACAAGGATGCTAATGGGAGCAACAGGAGAGTAGGTGGCGATGGCATGGAGAAGTGTGAGCTTGGGGCCAAAGGAAAGGAAAGGGCTCTCTCTGACAAGGCCCATATGCTTTGGGTTGAGCACCACATTAAGTAGATAGAAAGACTGGTGGTGGTGGTGTGGTGATGGCCATGATTCCTGAGAAGCTGCGAAAGAAACCGCATTAGTCTACAAGAAAATGAGCTTGTTTGCACACTTTGCCCGCCTGCCCGCCCGCCTAATCAAATCGTGGCTTGGAATCTGCTCTCTTGTTGCAATTAAAAGCTGGTGCACTGTCAAAGCGTGCAGTTCAGGCAGGTGCATCATGGGCACTTGCATACGCTGGGCTGCGCAGTGGTTGAAGCATATTTTTCTCCATACATTTCTTGTGCAGATCCCTCATTATTGTTATCATACTTCCTGTTAGCAGTAGTGTACTCGGCCGTGGATTCCTCATTCTTGTAAAATTCTCGGCAATAATGCCTACCTGGCTGCTTGTTTGGTTGGGTGGAGCGGAGTGATCTCTGAAAGCAGCACTGCGTGCGTGATACTGCAGGCAGGAGAGATGAGGCCCTTTGGTACCAGCCTGCCAATCTGAAGGCATATAATTTAGGTGTGGTTGCACCATCTCTTGATTGGCATCGCACCTCCCTCTCCTCTACTACTCTATGAGGCTCGGCTGCTCCCCCACTTTGTTGAGATCTCTTTGGTCTCTTCTTTCCTTAAAGCATGGGGAAATAAATACACACCGGGCATGCCGCATGCATGCATGCATGGGGGGTGGTGGGGTTGGAGTACTGTCACTCACGCGAATTTGGTTCTCTCCCACCTCACCTCACCTCACCTCACCTCCTCTGCCTTTGTTTGTTCGATTCACAAATCTTACCATGCGCCAGTCCCCTATTCCTGCGATTTGGTTTTGCATTCGCTTGGTAATTTATGCTTGTCACGTGAAGCTTGCCTATTCCTGTTGCTTGTTCAAGGTCCCCTACAGGGGGAAAAAGCTGTGTTAATTGCCCTTTGGATCTCTTCGACGGTGACGTGAAAAAAACTGTGTTAAGTGCGTTGGTGAAACCGTGAAAGTGTAACAGTAACACTTTGCTTTGCTTGTGAAGGAAAACAATGAGCATCCGGTGGTAGCTGGACGATGTGATCCGTAGTGTTTGTGTGTGTGCGTGCCTCGATCATGATTGCCGAATATTATTGATTGTCATCGTGTAGTAACACTTTCGGCTAGAGTGCCTTGACTACCTTCGTGCGGAATACTACTCCTTTTCCCGCTCGCCGATCAGAGATAGACGGCAATCAGCGCGCTGCTGACCAGCCGATTGCTACGGCTGCAGAAATTCGTGCGAGCGCCGTGCCCGAATTTTCAGATGGTGGCAACGACCTTACGGTTGAGGCATCCAACTCAGTATACTCCTGGCTGAAGCTCCTTCCCAGCTCAGCTGTACCTTGATTAGGTAGATCAACCACGACGAGGGATTACATTACTTATAAGCAATTTGTGCAGCCTGACACCAGACTGTCCTTTACCTTTCACAAAACACACGATCTAGATAGATAGAGGCTTGAAAAGTCATTAGCAGCAGTGACAGAACCCTACGCGTATCGCCTCTTTAATTTCTTTTGTCTAGGTCTAGGCTCGATGCTCCAGGCAGGGAGGAGTGCAAACCAACGCAGGCCTGTGGATTCTCTTCTGGAAACGCTGGCTACAAGGCAAGGCGTGCAGCTACGGGACGGCGAAAACGATCTCCACCGCAAGCAGACGAGACGAGGCCAGCAGCCATCAACGGGCAGCACAAGGCCGCGGCTCTAGGCGCACGTAGTACTACGTACGCGCGTGCGTACATACGTACGTACGTCGCCGGGAAGCGTGCGGGGAGGAGTCAAACGAGGGGTGGGTGCGCATGCACGTGGTCTGGACCGTCCGATCGCGTAGCTCTTTCTTCCAGCTACTAGATCTGAACCGGCAGTATATTAAGAGCCTAGGCAGAGCATCGTCTGTTTTCTTGCGTGGGTGCGCATGATCGATGAATGCGGGTGCGATCATCGGGCCACTGCACGCACGCCCCAGGCCAGACCACCACTAGCTGCGCCTGTCTGTGACCGTGCATCATGGCGCGCTGCTGGCTTTGAAGTCATGTGTGGCATTACACATGAGGCACCAAGCACGCCAGCAATGCGATTATCTAGTTAAACCCTCCGTTCAAAGCGGTGATGATACCGTCTCTCTTTATGAAAGGGGGAAAACGTTCCGATCATGCTTCTCCATGTAAAAAAAATTTTGTTTCGTTGCGAGGTAAACCTTATCTTCTGGTTGGACAAAAATTGCAGTATAGTCCTACCAGACGATGGTAATTTTCTTGTTCGCTTGCGAGAGCAACTCTATCGAGGAAAATGACAATTGACAAAGATATGATTCCCGCCAATAAAAAGAAGAAGAAAATGGGTGACATGTACATTTGGCCCGAGGGACCAGAAATCTCCAGACAAATAGTATAACGCATGATTGCTTAGCATTGTACACGTCCTCCCTCTTGTACATACATAGATTAGAAATACCATATCCACCCAACCGATGTGCAGCGGTTCTTTGAACCGGACAGCCAGACGCGCGTTCCAAGCTCGCATACATGATTTTGTTTGGCCATGCTTGAAAACGGCTCTATCAAGTGAGGTGCGCCGCGCCATTTATAAATGGCTGCCGCTGTTCACGTCAACCCTGAAGAAGTTGTAACAATATTCCCCATTGCGAGCCCACAATACGATCAGTGTCATGTTGGGGTGCATGATGTGGTAGCCCGTATTCTGCCAGCATTATCCGAATGTCAATGCAGTTAAATACGTATTATACTACTAGGTATATTACCAGTTATTCTTTTTCTTTCTGAAAGCGCCTTGGCTGTTATGCCGGTCATGATCTAGAAACACGTAGTCAACAGTATATGCGCGTGCGTGCCGATGCCCTGCTCTGCTCCAAAGAGCAAGCCGGGTGACGTGGTGGACGGAACAGGGTGAAATCGAGTGACGTGGTCGACGGAGCAGGTGCGCGCATGGACGGCTGGATATACGGCATGATCACGCCACGCCTCATTCGTTGCTGTCAATCAAGGAGGGTTAATTAGGTCGAGACAAGAGAGCAGCCCCTCTGTGACACCCAACGATTGATCCATCGTGGGTTGCTCCGATGGAGCCAGCCAGAGCGCGGTTGGTCTCGGTGGTCTGCGCGAAAGCATACATATAAGTAAGTGTGGCGCACGCGCTGATGCAACGCGCGATTCCGTTCACATCTCGGCCCTGCGCTAGAGACGTGGAAAGAGAGGCACGAGTGAACAGGCGGAGAGACAGACAAACAAGAGAGGCGTGGTGTGGTGTGGTGTGGGCGAGCGGCGCACTCGCTCGGTCGCTCACGCACAGCAACGTCGACGCCCCCTCTTTATTAATCCGGCCATTTTCCTCGCCTCTCTCACGTTTTTTGAAGTTTTTCCTCCTCCTGCCTGCGTGAAGTCGTTGGACCTGACGTGCGCAGCGGAACGGAACGGAGCCGAGCCGGCAGGGAAGAAAGCGAGGGGGTGCCTTGCCTTGGCCTTCGCTCCGGCAGAGAAGAGAAGGAAAGGAGATGAGCGACAGCGGTTCAGCACTTCAGCCATGCAAGCTACTTGGAAGCCAGAGCTGCGTGCATGGATGCATGCATGCATGCATGAAGCGGCTCGGCCTGCATGCACGCTCGCTAGGCTAGGCACCGAATGCATCGGGACTGTTCCAAACACAGCTACGATGGCGTGTCCGTGTTGGACGCCGCATATATCCGCGTGATGTAGTAGCTCACACCAGGAAAGAACATGCCGGCTCTCTCTTTTAATCAGTCATGCTGTCATGCATGCTGTACACCGCCTTGTGATATATAAAACTCACACATAAATATTCGCAAAAGAACAAAAACTCTTATATGAATCGTAGTTGTTGGTAGGTCATGTATGCATCGCCTCCTAGCACGCATGTGGTCGGACGTGCGATTTGCGAATCGCAACCGGAACCCCTGGCATGGTCCAAGCATACAAAGGGAGAGAGCAACATGGGCTAGGGAGGAGTACATGCATGCGTTTTCGGTGACAGGCAGGCTCCGGTCCAGCCCCAGATGTCAAGACGACAAGTCCATTGTCACATTTGGCGTGACCACGGTTGTGGATGGGAGCAGCCATCATCACGCGGCCCGAATGCATGCGAATGGAGCGCTTTCTCTTCTCTTCTCTGTGCAAGCATGGGAGCTTGCGCACGCCATGAATACGTACGAACCGGCGCGGTGGCACCGTACGTATCGGGTGGCTGGCTCCATTCACCAAACGCCATCATGTGTTTAATTAGTGCCAACGCTAGTATATACGTAAACATGTGTCTGTGAAAACTAGTTTGACGCAACCCGGCCGGAGATGCGTGTGAAGGCACATACGTATAGATATGCATATACGTATGCACATCCGGCCGCGTTGAAGGGATCGCTCCAGTTATCCGCTCCGAAAGAGAACAAGGCGAAGAGGACGAGATCCGTCTCCATCCCAACGCTCTCTTTCCCCTTCCCGTGTAGTAGAGTACATCAACAAATTCATTGTTTTTCCTTCCGAATGAATAAACAAAAGTCATTGTTGAGTAAGCCAAACAAAGACCAATTGCTAGCTATACCAGCCAGCCAGCCAGCCAGCTGCTAGAGAAAGAGAAGGATCAAACCAAACACAAACGGATCCATGGCCTGACATGCGTGACAGCAACAAACCACTAGCTAGCGGTAGCACCACCGCACAAGCTAGCCGGATCGAACAAGAACAACCACCCCCGAGGCCAAGGATAATGAAGGAACGTACGTCTCGGCGGAAGGAAGAATCGCTCGCACGTCCAAGGAGGGCCGGCCGGGGCCCGACCCGTATGAAAGGAAGAGCATCACATGCCACGCCCGCCCCAGTCGGTTGCCTGCCCCCGTCCATGACCTCTTGGCCCGAGCCATCAAAGAAAGGGGAGGTGCCGGTGCGCGCAGCCGTACGTACTACGTGCTACGTGCGGGCATGGCCATGGCATCGGCATCCACACCTTTCGCCTTTCCTTTCCCCGCACTTAATGTTGTGTTGGGGCGTGAGAGACTTTGAGCCTTGGACCTCGCATGGAGCAGAGAACGGCCCTCCACTCTCGATCGTCGCCGCGCCCGGTCGTCACCGCGAAACTGCCTCCTCCCGCGTGGATGCTAACCATGCCCGATTTGATTTGACCCGACTTGTTAACAGTCTAGAGGGAGGGAGATGTACACGCATCGCTGTCAGCTATGCACTGTACATTCTTGTGCAGTGTACACGCATCGACGCAGGTTTTGACCTCCATGCATACATGCGTACAAGCACTCCTACTACCACTAGTGCATTGGTTTGGTGCGATTGACGATTCAGGCACGGTGGATTTGACCGAACCCACGCATGCGTGCCGTACTATTATTTCCAGTCGATCGATCGATCGAAACGGCCGCTATTATTATTATGTCATGGATTAGCGCTGCAGACAACAACTAGAGTAGTAGAGGTTTTGGTCGCGATCCGTTGCTGTGATTGTGTTTGCCAGATGGTGCCCTCTACCTGTAGAGACGGTAAAGTAGGCAGGAAGGATTAACTAGCCTTCTCTGTCATGCTTGATTAGTTTACATGTTTCCACCACCACCTCCAGATGCCTGCACAAGTAAACTTACTTCCTTCAGAGAACCAATCGCGATCACGTGCAGGTACATTGTCGAGGAGAAGAGAACAAATTAAAGGTTGCGAGCGAGATTGAAGGGTGGGCAAGCAAATTGGCACGGAGTTTGCCTGTCTGTGTGCAAGCAAGCAAGCAAGGAAGGTAGATGCAGCGATGCATCGAGTGACAGCCACCTCTTTCTCGGGAACAAAGATGGCAGCAGCATTTGATTCTTTCTACCCGGCCAGCTCCCCCTCTTTTGCATCTTTCGGTCTCAACAAATATTCCAGAGCCTAGCGTTTTTTTCTTTCCTCGTCTCTTGCTTCAATCGCCGTGCTCCTGTCTAAAGACGAAAGCAGAGGGAAGGGCCGGGTTCGTCCTGGTTGGTCCTGGTGATGTTTACCAAATCTCAATCAACTTACACCTAAGCTAGCGGCATGGTCAATAAAACCTGCCTGCATCTAACTTTGGGTCCTAGGCACGCCAACGCTTGGCAGTTAAGGTATGCATGTATGTATTGCTGCTGCGACGAATAACCGATGGGAAAGCAACGATTTGTTCTTATACTCAAGAAAGAGAGAGAAATTATAAGGAAAAGGAAAGCAACAATAATGTATGCGGCATGCATGCGTGCCTGTTACTAATCTCCAATTCAAGCACGACATCCCACTGGCGACCTTGGAAATCCCCTAAAGAAGCTATCAACTCACTTTGGTATTATCCGATTAGAATACTGAGCCAGGACCGAACCATAACCCGCCGAATTATTGGCGGTGACAAAACACGGAAGGAAGTCCGGTGCAACAAATGTCCTGCTCCCGGGCGCGCGCTTGTCAAATGCTCTGGTTAAACCAAGGAGGAGGTAAATTCTACATCATTTTCTCTGTCAGTTTGTCATTTTTCACCAGGGAATCCCACGATCCAAACCAAAGCATTTGGCAACCACTCAAAAGTACAGTAGATTGGACGCATGCCTCGGTCTCTCCCTCGTTTCCATTCCAACTTTAAAAATTTCTCCGAGACAATGAAAGTCACGAAAATGAAAGACGGTTTCGTCAAAGAATTGTGTCCAATAAAACCAAGCAACGCTGTACCGCTCTAGAACAAGGCACCCGTTTTTCTCCGAGTTTCGTTTCCTCCTTATCAACAACACGTACCTGAAAATGAGGCGACACTGAAGATTCAACGGCCGACTGCTGCCCTGTATTTGTGCACGTTATCCGCCGGAGAGAAGGAACACCAACGCCGGGTTGCTTGGTTCTCAGTTTACACTCGAAGTTCTCCACTGGACATATACCTAACAGGTGTGAAGGCGCCTTCACGGTCAAGAATTCTGGATGTTGCATGTTTATTTCATCCATTCCAAATATACTACTCGGATATTATCGCATTTCCGCGACAATCGAATGGTTTGATGGCCTACAAATGGTTGGGAGTTCCTTGTCGCATGGTATTGGTTGAGACACTCGTACTATTAATTCAGCCATGACACACCAAATACCATAAACAACACTAGCTGAAATTTAAAGTTTAAACACCTTTGGCAGGTTGGAAACACTTTTCTTTGGACTGATTCCCCCCCCCCCCCCCCTCCCTAGCCGCCACATCGCCGCCGCTGGAGGGCCCGCTAGCGAAGCCGGGCCTGACCCCAGGAAGGTGGCGGCGGGATCTGGGCCCTCGCGCCCCCAACGCCCCCCGACACTCCGCCCGCCACCCCGTCCAGCCGCGGCGGCACCCTCCCCTGCTGGTCCGGCGGGGGCGGATCCGGCCACCCCCGGGGCGGCCTGGCCCCGCGCGTCACCGGCCGGCCGTGGCCCCCCTGCCCCGCCATCCTCGGCCGCCACGGACGCCCTCCCCTCGCGCCTCCCTCTCTGCCCGCGACCCGGTCGTTTTCCGGCGATTCTCGGGCCTCGTGCCCCCACTCCAGCTGTTGCTCGAGCCTGCAGTCTACGGCGACGGCCGGTTGCGGGGCGTTCGCGGCCTGCCCTCTCGTGCAGGCAGCCCCCTCGTCTCCGGCGGCCCTCCCCCTCCCCAAGCAACGGTGATGGCTCTCGTGCGGAGGCGGCGACGTGTACGCGGTTGTGGCTGGCTCGGGACCCCTCGCGGTGGGACTTTGCTGGTGCTGTTCTGGCCCGGCCGGCTACAGGCCTGCGTCTCTCCGATGTCCCTCGTTGCTGGCGTTCTCCACCGGGCTGCTCCGGCCCGGCGACCGGGTTGCTGGACGCCGTCGCGGCATGACCCTCCCGCGTGGTTCTCCTCGTCGCCCGCCCTACCATTTACGCCTCAAAGCCTCCCCTTTTGCCAGATCTTGTGCCCTTGGGTGTGGAGGTGGTGCCACCCTCCGACGGCAGGTGCAGCCCCGCCAACCCCCATGACTCGGTGATTCCAACCAGTGTTGGCCTCCCATCTTCGATCCCGGATTCGGCGGCTATGGGATTGCTCAACTTTAGGCCAGGGAGAGATCCCTGCTTGGCTTGCCGGTGCTGGTAACGATGGTGCCCGCGGGTGTCGTTTTCCTCCTTGGAGGCGCTGCCAAGGCCTTCTTTAGTTGGGCCTCTCGGGGGAAACCCTAGGTCCGGGTCTCCCGGACCGGATAGTGACGGAGTATCGGCAGCGTTCTCCTTCTTGAAGGCACTATCTTGCTCGCTCGCGGTGTCCCCGGTTCTGGCTCGGACGATGTATCTTCTGTTTGGGCCGAGCATCCTTTGTCTCTCTGCTTCGGGCACCATGTTCACGCCTGTCTCCGTTCCTGTCGTATGTTGTACCCCCTGTACTGAACCTTCTTATTCTTCTATCAATGAAATGATACGCAACCTTTGCGTATTCAAGAAAGTTCCACTTTTCTTGATTTGATGTTTATGGTATGTTACTTTACCACCAAATATAAATAATTGGTCCATGTATACGTTCTGAACAATTAGATATAGGCTGCATATTCTATGATAACTTTTTTTTACATCATCAACCCTACACCCTAGTCCTTTTACATAAGCCATGATATATCACCTACGTTGGTTCGTAACACGAAATATTTAAAACATGCGTTTCTCGCATGTTCTACCTACGCTCACTGTTTTCTTTCTCACACAAGTTTACTTGTTGCATCCAGAACTTTATCTCGCACACTTGCTCTTAGGGCATTTACAATGCTAGCCGCTTAGATAGGCGCTTACGGAGGAAAAAATAATATATAAAAAAATAAAAGCACCTAAGCGCCTCAGCTTCCAACGCAAGACGCTAATCAACTAAACAGCACAAGCGCTTAGTGTAGGGAGAAAAGAGGCCAAGCGCCTGGTGCATGGTTTTGCGCCGATGCCTAGGGTGACGCCGGGATTTAACACGGCAACCGCTAATCAACCAGGATTAAGATCCTAGCGCCCAGACTAAGCATCTCGCATTGAAGATGCCCTTAACCATCCACCTTTTCTTCATGTCTCGTGTAGCTGCCCGCCTCTAAGTCACAGTTCAACAAGAAAAAGACAGTGCATCAAAGCGCAAGAAAAGATGCATTTCACAAAGAGAAGCCGCATTTGTTGCCATAATTTTCACAAGTGGCGGAGAAAAGCATCGGAGGATCGTTGGCTTTGCTCCAAAAGCAGTTCTCAACCAAGTAAAAAAAAAGGCAGAATTGAAGCCACGATGAACATACATGTGAGTACATCATGTCATCAGAAAATTTATAATGGTCCAAAATTATACTTGTGTATTATACAGAATTAGTTTTTTTGTCGGAGCCTCTTCTCAAAGACATACGAGGTAATATTCACATTCGATTATTGACTAAATAAGGATTGCCTTTTGGATTTTGTATATTGCATTCCTGCAAAAAAAAAAGAGTTTGTATATTGCAGCTTGAAGGATCTAAACCATTTTTTTTAGCATCAGTACAGACACAAGCGCTCATATATACGCGCATACACTCACCCATATGAACGCACACACGTACACCCTAATCCTATGAGCACCTCCGAAAGACTGAGCCGGCATATCATCTTGAGATTTACGAAGCCACCATAGGCGCCTCGTCGTCGACGGGAACGTCTCCTCCCACTGAAAGCGCATCGCCGGAAATCCTGAAATAAATCCAGGAATAATGCGAGCACCAGGATTTGAACCCTGGTGGGTTGGGGATACCACTGTCCACCTAACCATCTCAACCACAGGTTGATTCGCGAAGGATCTAAACCATTGATATGTAGACAAAGGTTGTGATCCCTCCATCTAGAAATGTAAGGCACAATACTATTTTGAGATTTACTTTAACCATCACTTTTTTTTTTGCAAATTTACTTTAAGCATCACTTCATAATATATGATATGCGCATTAAAGAGGTATACGAACAAATTCGTATTTGAAAGAAGTTTCTGATGATATTATTTCCATAACACATACTCCCTCCGTCCCAAATTACTCGTCGCTGAAATGGATATATCTAGAACTAAAATACATCTAGATATATCCATACGTGCGACAAGTAATTCGGAACGGAGGGAGTACATTATTGATCTTATCGATGGTCAACATAGATCGCGAAATACGCATTAGACACTACATTTATGGACATAGAGGGGCAATCTTTTGATAAACACCTGCTAACAAATACCAAACCCAAAGCATGGACGAGTAATCCAAACTTCGAAAGATTTATGCGAAGCTACGAGCCTCCAACCGCTCCCAGGCCAAACAAAGAAACGCCTACGCCATCATTATCGCGAAGCAAAGGCTCCGTAACCAAAACCACCACCCCATTTAATCTGTTTATAGAAAAAACACCCCATTTTAATCCCCTGCATTGACGTCAAGAAATCCTCCATCCCCTGGGATTCTTCCCCTAATTTTAACCGCCCGAACGCCCGCAATCCAGCCAATCTAGTACTATCTATGTTTTAACCCCGCGAGTAATTTTAGGCTGCCCACGTTTTCCGTTCGTTTCCGCGATCGAGCCCGGCCCCATCCGCGTCGCGTCCCGTTCCGTTCCGTTCCATGTGAGAGGTTTTAAGGGGAGCGTGCGAAGTGGGTGCGCGGAATTGGACTCGGCTCACGCCCACGCTCACGCTCGGGCTCAGGCTCCTATTAAAACCACGAGTGGAAGTTTTCTTCCCCGTCACCTCCCGCTTCGCGAACCCACCACCCGTCGTCCGTTTCTTCTCCTCTCCCCACCTCCTCCTCCTCCTTAACATAACAATGGCTGTGCAGGCCCAGTACCCCTCCAATCTCCTCTTCCACGATAGGTGCGCCTCCTCACGTCCCGCCCTCTCTCGCTCAATCCTCCTCTTCCACCACTGCAGCTGTTCGTCTGGTTTGGTTTTCTGGTGATCTCATGGCTTCCTCTCATTTACAGAGGTGACCCGGAGAGGGCGGACATGGACCTGCCCAAGCAGCAGCAGCATCAGCATCAGCAGCAGCTCGCCGGGCTCTCGCCGGCGGTCTATTTTGCCAGTGGCGGAGGTGCGTTTGCCTGCCTCCGCGCCTGATTGCCTGATGCCGCCGATTGATTGGCCGCGCGCCGGCCGTACGGTTCACGGATTGTGACATGGCTTGGTTCGGTTTCTTGCAGCGAGTGGCAATCGGAGGAAGCGCGCCAGGGAGGCCATGGCGCCGCCGCCGCCGGCCAAGGAGGAGTACATCAACCTGTTCGCGCAGCAGTCGGCGCCCTTTTTTAACATGGCGCAGCTCCACAACAGCAGGGTCGCGTCGTCCCCGTCGCCTGCCCCGGTGACGCGCGTGTCCACGGGCCTGCGCCTGGCATTGGACGAGCAGCAGCAGAGGCAGATTAATTCCTTGTGTTACCCGTCCTCGTCGTCGCCGCTCGTTCCCTTCTCCGATGAATTCGCCGGACAGATGAAGCAGCATGGCGACGAGCTCGACAAATTCGTCCGGGACCAGGTAATCCATCTTGGCTCCGGCCATGCCACGGCAATTCAGTTCAGGCTGTGCGCTCGTTTCTTGGCCTCACGTGCCCGTGCGTTATCCACCAGGGCGAGCAGCTCCGTCGGGCCATCGCCGATCGGATGCGCCACCACAACCGGGCACTTCTGGTGGCGGCGGACAAGTCGGCCTCGCGCCGGCTCCGGGAGAAGGCGTTGGAGGCGGAGCGCGAGGCGCGGCGCGGCGCCGAGCTGGAGGAGCGGCTCGCGCGGCTACGCAACGAGGCGGCGGCGTGGCAGGCGAAGGCGCTCTCGGAGCAGGCCACCGCGGTCGGCCTTCACGCGCAGCTCCAGCAGGCCGCCTCCGCGGCGCGGGCATCCTGCGAGGAGCTCGGCGGCGGCGACGCCGGGCCGGCCGAATCGTGCTCGTCCGCGTACGTAGACCCTCGCCGCGCCGGGCCTGACCGCGCGTGCCACGGCTGCCACCTCGGGGCGGCCACGGTGGTGCTCCTCCCGTGCAGACATCTGAGCCTCTGCCGCGACTGCTTCGCCGCCGGCGACATGGACGTGGCCCTGGCGTGCCCGGTGTGCCATTGCGTGAGGACCGGCAGCGTGGAGGCCATCCTGTGTTGACAGAGCCGGCATCGGGGCCATCCCGCCCGTGCCGTGAGCGCTCCGAGCAATGCGAAAGGCGCCATAGCTTATTCCAAGGAATGGAAAAATAGTCCTAAAATGGAAACTTAGATTCTTTCTTTCTTTCTTCAAGCTTTTGTTCATAGTTTTTCTTAATCCTTTTTTACTGCGGACGAGGATTTACCCCTCGCCGTGTCCTCTAGGAGAATTCAATTGATATAAGTTCATTGTTAATACTACCCAGCCCGTCGAGTGCAAAGGTGTGTGAATGCATGGTTAAACGTTCTTTCTCCGATCATTACTGCCGGCGATGCAGTGCTATACTGTAGGAGGGTTGCTTGTGATGTTCTCTTCAAACCGAAATGACGAATTAGCGGAGTGGTATCAGACTAGATAATCGTTCCAAACTGCAAGTGATCGCAACCACTGCGCTGCTCGTATGGCGTTGGCGTCCATTTGATGCGAGGCGTGGCCCGCATTGTTGCTGAAATCCCGCGCAAAGCGTGACATCTCTGCACCGCACCGGCAACGGCAACGGCAGCGGCACCGCCGGGTTAGGAGGAGTGCGCGTCCTGTGCCGTGCTTAATGATTCGGCCGTTTCGGCGTGGGCGGCACCAACGGGCGCGTCATGGGCGTGGCTCCTCGGTTGGCTGTTATTTTTCTTTACATTACAGGCAGGTGGGCTGGGCAGGGTCCGAAGAAGAGTGGAGAGGCACGCGCGAGAGTAGCAGGGCAGCGGCGTCAGAAGGAAAAAAGCAACGGAAATCGGGCACCGGCACGGCGGCGGTCGGCGGAATGAGCGGCCGCGCACTGCAGGAGGCCGGCCGGCAACGGCACCAGGCGCAGGCAGGCACGCGCGGCCCGAGCGGTTGAAAATTGCCGCGCACGGCGCTGTCCCCGCGTAGTGATAGCCGCGGGTGGGGGGTCCTCGTGTTTTTTCTGTTGGAAAGTGGGGCTGGGGTGGCAGGCACGGCACGGGCGCCTCCCCGTTATGGCCGCCGCGCTAGTGGCCACGCAGCGTCCGGCCGTTTGCTTACCGCCCCTTTTACTGCTTTGGCAAAAAAGGAAAGCCATGCCATCGTCGTTGCTATCCCGGCGATCTTCACGTATCTCCGCCGTTGTTTTACGGCTTTATGTCCCACGATTGGAGGGGACGGTGGCGAACGAACAAAGCTGATGCGGTACAGGCCGTGGAGGGCGCCGTGACGTAAATTCGCGCCCGGAGCGAGTGGATCCCTGATCGGGTTTTGTAAAGTAAAGTCAAGTAAATTAGGCCGTCCAAACCACTCGACACCGGTACCCCCGGACCCCGGTACAGGAGTACCGCTCCGGTCCGGTGATCGAGTACGTACGTACTACGTCCGCATGCACGGCCCATAAAGAGCCCCCCGTATCGGCATTCAATTGGATCACCCGTCGGGACAAGGCAGTGATGCTGCCGGTACGAGCGGTGCGCGACGCAGATCGCGGTGCCGCCGTGCCGTGCGGCGATGACCAGCACGGCTTGCCTGTGAGTCGCGTGATGACTGCTCGCTGCTACTGCTGCGTGAGGAGGTGAGTGACCACGCTCGCTCGCTCATGGTGCGCGCCCCAATTATTAACCCCCGGCCGTCCGGTGGCGACATGTGCCACGGTCGCGACCACAACGCCGTTGCGAGGAAAGGCGGACGAAGGAACGAACGATCCGTCTTCTCGAACGCAGGATCGCTGGGAATCCGTGCCTGCTACCACGACTAGCCGGCTAGCTAGCACCACCACTTCAAATAATCTGATTCGATTCGATTCTTCACGGGTCTTGTTACCGCGAGGCGGTCGCTGTTACGGCGTCAAATCTGATGCGATTTTCACGGGCTTAATAACTCGATCTGCCGTCCATGTCTCTGATATCTCATCTTGTGATGGCATGATGCGTTTTTCTAGTCTATAATTGCGCGCTGGTGCACTGTACTATTCCGCATTTCCGTGTCTTTGGCATCGTATCCGCTGATTCAGGAGGAGAAAGGGATGCTTCTTCTGCGGAAATAATTTGGATGCCCAGGTGGATTGGAAATCTCAATTCTAAAGAAAAAGGATGATGTACTGGCCCATGGTATATGCATTCAATGCGTGTGTCAACCCGATGCATATCTTCCTGTGGCCAATCAAAGTAATATTTTCTACGCAGGAGAGTTCGTTGACCCTGGAACTCATGTCATTCCAGACTACGCAGAGCCGGTGAACAAGTGGAGTATCACAGAAGGAATAGAAATAGCAGGGTGATCCATCATCCATGGTGTATTTTAGCTTTGTACTGTTCTTTATAATGGTAGGAGTACTGATTTTGTTGGAAAGAAAAGGCAATGGCAAATCAACAACACTTTCGTTTGAGTTGAGAATCAGTCACTGTAACAAGGTTAAAAATATCATATACCGGATTCGTATTAGTTTGGCTTCAACATGTCGGGTGATATATCAGACGATATATAGATATATCAGAGAAAACATACCTGGATTTCTTTTTATTATTCTTGTTCAAAAATGTCTTATTAGTATAAACAAAATGTATGATGCCAATGCTTTGGCATACAAATATACCCCCTCCGTCCGAAAATACTTGTCCAAGGAATGGATGTATCTAGATGTATTTTAGTTCTAAATACATCCATTTATATCCATTTCTACGACAAGTATTTTCGGACGGAGGGAGTATATTAGATTCCTAGTTTATGAAGTCAATAACTAATAACTAGGAAACTAGTTAAGACAGTTTCACAAAGTCCTTACTCTAAGATTGAAAACAATATGTTATATATGCGTTTCAACAAAACATTATGCATAACTTTGATAAATATGATGAAGTTCTACGCAGCTGCTTGTGGGTTGGCTTCGACGATGAAGGTCTACGGTGAAGTCGGAGTCACCCGTTCGAGGTAGCTGGTGATGACGATGACGCTTGCGACTGCTCGGCGGATGCCTTTTCCTCTTTGTAGCTCTGTGATCCCATGTCGGTGGCCAGGTTGACCGGTGGTGCCCATTTTATGTGGGTTGGATTGTATCGGTTTTAGCCCGGTTTTCCGTCAATTAACCGGGCAATTCTCACTACTTCTTAGTTAATGAAAATGGCAAGTCTTTTGCCTTGTTTCAAAAAAAGATAATATGATGAAGTTGTAAATACATATAATCTTTTTCACAGCTTTTCTGGTAAATAATGTGTTCATCGTTGTTCCGATCTATCGGTGGGTATATCAGGTCAAATATCGGCCATATCAGTCCATATCGAATGTTATGTGGGAAAATGATATGTCATGTTTATATTGGTAGAGCCCCAAAACTGATATATTGTCATATCAGCCTAGATTTAAAAGCTACACTTTACTATGTTTCTTTCTCCGTAAGCATTGGTCTTTGAAACCACTTCCCTTATTTATTTTTCATTGTGAATCCATATGTTTGCAACTGAAGCTTCCCCCCCACCCCGCCCTCCCTCTGCATATGTCGATTCACTATATCAAATCAACTTGCAAAATAGGTTGTATGGAGTGACCAACAAAAAATGATCATTTGAGTGATAAAAAAAACCTACGACTAAGTAGCCAATATTTCACAATGAACAACTTCAACAAGATAGTAATCCCTTGCTTCAACGTCGTTAAGTCCAGCCTGAAAGCATAACAAGGAGTTTCCAGGTATTCGAGTTTCAACAAATGTATGTCAGGACATCGACGTAAAGGCAACTCCTTCAAGAAGGAGACGAGAACAAAAGCCGAACATTGACGAAACTGCTTCGCCATTCGTGCAGAGAGAGGCGCAACGCAAGGGCTAGTCACCCCGTTTGTCGGTGTCGTTTTCATATGCTCTCCTTCCCTGGCATCCTCTGGTCATCAGTGGGAGGGGCCTCGTGGAACTTGCATAAAGTGTATAGCAATTGCTTAGGCTGGTTTGCTTAGGGAATCTGCCTGTCATGGTTGCTGCTCTAGTGGCAACAATGGCGGCGTTGAATATATGTATATCTTAATCCCTCTACGACATGGTGTCGGTGGATTTGGTGCCAACCCTAGTCGGTGTAGCATCAATGGCGATTTTGTGGAGGCCCTCTGTGCTCTAATCCTCTCGCCGTTACGGAGTTTGCTCGGGTGCCTTGGTGGGGATCGGTGGCTAACTTTAGGATGCAACGGGGCCGCTGGTGCTTTCTCCTTCGAGTGTGGCGACATCGATCAAATCTGGAAGACAGTCGGTTCAACACTTGATAGTCGGGCGAGGGAAAGCTGCTTTGAGTCTCTTCGATGGCGCTGGATGGGTACGACCGAGAAGCGCACTAGAGAGAGTGGGGATAATCCCCGGACAACAAACCACAAGATCTCGGGCCACTGCGATGGTGTTTCTTCTATCATGGGCATGTTGGCGTCTCCCTATGTCCGCGAAAGCTCCGACAACGACGATTGTTGGTTGTTTTGATTTTTGGTCTCTCAAGGTTTTCTTTGCCTTTCATGTGGGGTCCTTTTAGCAAAGTGTTGTATCAGTTGCATTATCGATGCCTCTAGATCGTGGCTTCGTGTGGGTTTGTAATTATGCTAAAGAATGAATCCCTGTAGTTGACTTAAAAAAGGAGACAAGATGAGCTTGTTGTTGTTGAGCCCACCAGTATAAGGCTAAAACATTGGTACACGCTTGGGGTGTGGAGTGATACTACAATCACCATCTTGATGGCGTATCTTCGAATTGCCACTAGGGATTCAAGTTTCAACTAATGAGGGTCAGGGCATCGACACAACGACAACTAATTCAACAAGGAGATGAGATGAGCTGGTTATTGTTGGGTCCAACCATTTAAGGATGGAACATTGGTTCACCCTTGGGGTATGGAGTGATACCATAATCACCGTCTTGATGGTGGCTCGTCTAATAGCCTCTCTACCCATTAATGTGGAAGAACTAACTGTGGTGTCCTTCAAAGACACACATAGACCGACATATAAGCTCCTTCGGGTTGTGCACCAACTCGGTCAAGATCTTTTCCAATCAAACCAAATAGACCCTCTCCTTTGGCAAGTGTCAACTTGTCAGCTGAGGGGAGAGGAAGAGGCAACGAGAAAGCATCGTGGTCCGGAGATCGGGATTCACTTGACACCACACTGCATGCATATCCCTAGCAATGGCTTACCACTCGTATCACCTCCAATGAAGAAAAGCCTTGCTGCCTATGGTGGTAGCTGTGGGAGTAGACCTCGAACAGGTTGTTGGGTCTAACAGACATGACATGGCTCCATGGTCAATATGAGATCAACCCGCGGATGTCCATATTGTAGCATGCTCATGCAACATTAAAGCGCCACTACCATGAAGGAAATATGCCCTAGAGGCAATAATAAAGTTGTTATTTATATTTCCTTATATCATGATAAATGTTTATTATTCATGCTAGAATTGTATTAACCGAAAACTTAGTACATGTGTGAATACATAGACAAACAGAGTGTCACTAGTATGCCTCTACTTGACTAGCTCGTTGAATCAAAGATGGTTAAGTTTCCTAGCCATAGACATGAGTTGTCATTTGATTAACGGGATCACATCATTAGAGTATGATGTGATTGACTTGACCCATTCCGTTAGCTTAACACTTGATCGTTTAGTATGTTGCTATTGCTTTCTTCATGACTTATACATGTTCCTATGACTATGAGATTATGCAACTCCCGAATACTAGAGGAACACCTTGTGTGCTATCAAATGTCACAATGTAACTGGGTGATTATAAAGATGCTCTACAGGTGTCTCCGAAGGTGTTTGTTGGGTTGGCATAGATCGAGATTAGGATTTGTCACTCCGAGTATCGGAGAGGTATCTCTGGGCCCTCTTGGTAATGCACAACACTATAAGTCTTGCAAGCAATGTAACTAATGAGTTAGTTGCGGGGTGATGCATTACAGAACGAGTAAAGAGACTTGCCGGTAACGAGATTGAACTAGGTATTGAGATACCTACGATTGAATCTCGGGCAAGTAACATACCGATGACAAAGGGAACAATGTATGTTGTTATGCGGTTTGACCGATAAAGATCTTCGTAGAATATGTGGGAGCCAATATGAGCATCCAGGTTCCGCTATTGGTTATTGACCGAAGACGTGTCTCGGTCATGTCTACATAGTTCTTGAACCCGTAGGGTCCGCACGCTTAACGTTCGGTGACGATCGGTAATATGAGTTTATGTGTTTTGATGTACCGAAGGTAGTTTGGAGTCCCGGATATGATCACGGACATGACGAGGAGTCTCGAAATGGTCGAGACATAATGATCGATATATTGGATGACTATGTTTGGACTTTGGAAGGGTTCCGAGTGAGTTTGGACGAATACCGGAGTACCGGGGGGTTACCGGAACCCCCCGGGGAGTGTAATGGGCCTCATGGGCCTTGGTGGAGAGAGGAAGGGGCGGCCAGGGCAGGCCGCACGCCCCTCCCCCTCTAGTCCAAATTGGACAAGGAAGGGGGGGGGGGCGGCGGCCCCCTTTTTCCCTCCCCCCTCTCTCCTCCTTCCTTCCCTCCTACTCCTACTCTTGGAAGGGGTGGAATCCTACTCCCGGTGGGAGTAGGACTCCCCTTGGGGCGCGCCTAGGAGGCTGGCCTCCTCCCCCTCCTCCACTCCTTTATATACGGGGGAGGGGGCACCCCATACACACACAAGTTGATCATTGATCTCTTAGCCGTGTGCCGTGCCCCACTCCACCATAATCCACCTCGGTCATATCGTCATAGTGCTTAGGCGAAGCCCTGCGCCGGTAGCTTTATCATCACTGTCGTCACGCCGTCATGCTGATGAAGCTCTCCCTCGAAGCTCTACTGGATCGTGAGTTCATGGGATGTCACCGAGCTGAACGTGTGCAGATCGCGGAGGTGCCGTACGTTCGGTACTAGGATCAGTCGATCGTGAAGACGTACGACTACATCAACCACGTTGTCATAACGCTTCCGCTTTCGGTCTACGAGGGTACGTGGACAACACTCTCCCCTCTCGTTGCTATGCATCACCATGATCTTGCGTGTGCGTAGGATTTTTTTTGAAATTACTACGTTCCCCAACAGTGGCATCCGAGCCAGGTTTATGCGTAGATGTTATATGCACGAGTAGAACATAAGTGAGTTGTGGGCGATACTAGTCATACTGCTTACCAGCATGTCATACTTTGATTCGGCGGTACTGTTGAATGAAGCGGCCCGGACTGACATTACGCTTACGCTTACGCGAGACTGGTTCTACCGACGTGCTTTGCACACAGGTGGCTGGCGGGTGTCAGTTTCTCCAACTTTAGTTGAATCGAGTGTGGCTACGCCCGGTCCTTGTGAAGTTAAAACAACACATACTTGATGAAATATCATTGTGGTTTTGATGCGTAGGTAAGAACGGTTCTTGCTCAGCCCGTAGCAGCCACGTAAAACTTGCAACAACAAAGTAGAGGACGTCTAACTTGTTTTTGCAGGGCATGTTGTGATGTGATATGGTCAAGACATGATGCTAAATTTTATTGGATGAGATGATCATGTTTTGTAACGGAGTTATCAGCAACTGGCAGGAGCCATATGGTTGTCGCTCTATTGTATGAAATGCAATCGCCATGTAATTGCTTTAGTTTATCACTAAGCGGTAGCGATAGTCGTAGAAGCAATAGTTGTAACATCCCAAATTTTCAATTTGGATTGTTATACATAGGACATCCATGGATATCATATTTTATTGCATTTTGTTTTGCGATCCTTGAAATTTTAAGCAACTCAAGGACCCACGGAGAGAGTTGGGGATTTCACGATTTTCATATTTGAATTTTCTCAAATATCGAAACAAAGATCATTTTGGTTTTAATTATTTTTCTCTCCAAAATATTTCTAATTAAAATATATGAGAGGAGATAATATGACTTCTCCAAAATAAATGAAATATAGGAGGAAAAATGTTAAAGTCAAATAAATAATTTTATTTGGATTTGAAACATATGCATTTTTTTAAAATTGCATTTTAGCCCAAATAAATGTTCACTTTGTCCGAAATATTATTAGAGGACCGCGAAAATTTGTTTCAGGATTTTTGGACCTCGTTTGGTATTTCTTTTATTTATTTTACTCCGTCCATTAAAAAAACGCGCACCAACCTAACAGGCCGTGCCCGACCCGGACACTGCCGCACGAGGCCTTTATAAGGCGAGGCCGAGGCCGCCCCAGCCCACCCAGCCGCCCCGCCGCCTCCCGCCGCCTGCGCCGCCGTCGACGTCGACCGCCGCCACCGCCGCCGTTGACCGGTCGGTTTTTTTTCGGTTAACCACCCGGTTTTTTTAGTTTTCGGTTTATTTTCTTAGATCGGTTTTCTCGTCGGTTTATTTTATTTAGCGAACGTTCGTACGATCGTTCGTTTTAACGAACGTTGTTCGCCGGTTAGGTTCAGACAGCGAACATTCGTTCGTTAGTGTTTTCTTTTTATTTTATTCTCGGCCAGGGATCTATCCGCGATTATTTTTATCGCAGATTAGCCCCTGATCTTCAAACCCTCGTAACTTTTCAACTGTGTGTCCAAATCTAGTGAAACCAACGCCAAAATCTTCATCTCGAGCCCCTCTTTCTGTTTAAACAACTTGAACAATGTTTTGACAAATTAAAATTTGGTTTCAAGCAGATTTGAATTTGAAGTTCTTTTGACCGTAGTTTCAGTTCCGTAGCTCCGATTCGATTGATTCTTTTTGCAAATCGAATCTCTTCAGTTGAGCTTTCAGATTCGATCTTCTTAGTTGAGTTTTACCCATGCATCATTGCTTGAGTGCTTATGTATGCTATTGTTTGTTTGCGATAGAATTTCCGGAGTGCGAAGCGTGCTACTACGAGTCTCTAGGGTTTGCGGATCATCAGCAAGGCAAGTAACACATTGATCATACTCTTTTCATACGCAGTTTTTATGCATTAGATACAATCCTCAAACATTGCATGATTAGGATGTGATTAACTTGTGGGTTTTGGGAATTAGATGATGAGGTAGAACCTATTGCCCTTTTATTACCAAACCCTTGGGAGTTACTTCTACGCTATGCTTATATTGCCATGCTATGCTCGTAGACGTGGATTGGGTTTGAGTGTATCCATGACAGATGTGAGATTGTTAATTAATGGTATACTTAAGGTGGCTACTTAAATACACATCTGGGTGGATTGGTTGCGGGCACCTGGAGAATCCAGTGTTGTCCTAGGATATCCCGGAAGACCCGTGTGATCATCCTACGGCTCGCCACCCAGGCTCAAAGGGATCATAAGATTATTCATGCTAGAAACTTCCGTGTGCAGCCACAAGCTATTTTGGGCTCTAGCATAGTTGAGTAGATTGCAAGACCTCTTCAAGTGGTAGGCTAGCAGATGTAGGGGATGTGGGTTGGTACTGTCTACCCAGGGTTAGAGTTATTGCTTCTGAAAGACTGTGTCTCGGCCATCCGTTTCTCAAACATCATGTAGTGCGAGAAATCCAACGGAGGAGATCGAGTCTTGTGGGAAAAAGTGCACAAACCTCTGCAGAGTGTACAAACTAATCATGGTTAGCCGTGTCCCCGGTTATGGACATCTTGAGTATCTGGTACTTGAATTATTGATTTGATCTCATCACTCTAAGTTAATTTGTTGGGTTGATATTTTTTAATTGGGATTGAGTTGGAGGAACCTTCTAAATGTTTCAACCACCATGATAGTTAAATAGAATATATTCCTTTGCTGTAGGAAAAAATTGGCTTTTCGCAAAATATTATAACCATAGAGCCTCCACCAGCCATATATGCATGTAGTAATAGATTTTACTTGTTCATTTGCTCTACCGTGTTATCTTGCCAGCATATTCCATGTGCTGACCCATTTCGGGCTGCAACATATCATGGTGCAGACTTTTCAGACGAAGAGTAAGGTGCGCTAGGTCGTTGTCGTGCACTCAGCTATGCCGTTGGAGTTGATGGACTCACTTTATCTTTCAAGCCTTCCGCTGTTATCTTATTTAGATGGCCTTAAGCCATATTTACTGTAATAAGTTCTCTCTTGAGACATTCGATGTAATAAGTGTGTGATTTCTACTCTGTTATAAATCCATTCAAGTACTATGTGTGTCAGCATTACCGATCCAGGGATGACACTTATACACAGAGATTTGACCGTCTGAGGTTGGATTGCTACAAGATGGTATCAGAGCACACGCTGAATGTAGGACACGACCACTAAGATGAGCCATATGTCACTCTTCTCTACTCATTTTCTGACTCCTCTCCATTTTCTACTCTTTAGGATGGCGGACTCAAGGAACAAGTTTGCATAACCGGATGAAGACACACCATTTGGACGACACTTGAAGGAAGTCACTAGGTACCTGAACATCGGAATACCCAGCTTCACCGGGACCTACACCGCCACTTTACGAGAAGAGGAGAGTTGGATGATTCGAGTTCAAGTTCCAGGAAGGACATTCACGCCAGTTACTGAGCCCATAGAGTTTTCCTTCGATGCACCAACCTTGAGTCTAGGTAAGAGCATGGCAGCCCACATCGCCATGGGACGCATCGACGAAGTTTATCACAAGGATCTTAAGGACACCATCTACCAGATATGTGGGCGCCGAGATGAGCAATGGGAGATGATCAACACCAGGAGGGATAGGTCCATTGCAGCCTTTATCCAGGAGCTAAACCAGCACATTCGGCGACAGGAGAATCAGATGTGCGCGAGCATGATAGACTTGAAGAAGGTGATGACCAGGAACACAGAGCTAGAAGAGGAACTCAAGTCTACACACGACGGATACGAGGAGGAAATCGCAATACTAGTGGAGAAGAATGATGACCTGACAAGGAAGCTAGGAGTATTCATGGGAGACCCCGCGCTAGGAGGAGACGACGACCATCCCGAGGACTACATCATCATCGACGACACCGACTCCGACCCTGATGGTAGTGATGATGATTATGAAGACGAAGCTGGAGCGGATATCATGGAGTCTTCCACCGATCAAAATTTTTAGATGACCACCATATGATTAGTAGTATTCCCCCATGTATATAGTAGTAGTCCGAGCACTTTTGTAACGGTAGTTCTAGACCGATTGTATGCCCTTGCTTGAATTGATTTGGTGTGATATGATTGTGTTTGTCTCATGTGCATATGTGTAGTGCTTTCTCACAAGACCTCATTCTATTCTAATCTCTTCCATCTAAACCCATCAGATGCCTCCGAGACGTGACACCGGATTTGTCTTCCCACTGGAGATCACTCAGTTGATCCAGCAGCAGAATGCCTTGATACAACAACTAGTCCAGAATCAAGGCAACAACAACAACAACACACCGCCACCACCTCCAGTTGACAAGTTAGCCCGTTTTCTGAGGTTGCAGCCGCCGGTGTTTTCCAGTAGCACCGAGCCAATAGTTGCTGATGATTGGCTACACAGGATTGGAAGGGAGTTGACCACTGTAGGTTGCACAGATGTTGAGAAGGTGCGTTTTGCCGCACATCAATTGGATGGACCCGCAGCCGCATGGTGGGAGAATTACACGACCACTTTCCCTGTAGCCAATGTCACTTGGGAGCAGTTTCAGCAAGCATTTCGCACTGCACATGTCTCAACTGGGGCTATGAGCATGAAGAAGCGTGAGTTTCGCAACTTGCGCCAAGGAAACCGTACGGTGGGGAAGTACTGGATGAGTTCAGTAAGTTAGCCCGCTATGCCCCGGATGATGTGGCCACCGATGCCGCGAAGCAGGAGAAGTTTATGGAAGGGCTGAATGATGAGATGAGCATGCAGTTGATGGTAGCGACATTCGCTAACTATTAGGAGTTGGTAGACAGGGCTCTTATGATTGAAGGGAAGCAACAGCAAATTGAGAGCCGCAAGAGGAAGTATGGACAAGGGAAGTACAATTCAGGAGCCCAGCTGAAGCCTCGTTATACCCCGAACTCGGGAGGATTTACCCATAACCATGGAGGCCATACCCACAATGGAGGAAGCTCGCATAACCACAGTGGCCCCAAGAATGGAAATGGGAATGGAGCAGGCAGCAATCAGAACCGCTCTAACCCAGCAACGCCTGCCAAGAAGGACCTAAGTCACATTACTTGTTTCAAGTGCGGGAAGACTGGACATTACGCCAATGAATGTTCTGAAGTAAAGAATGGTAATGGCAATGGAAGCTCTGGGAAGAAGCCCAACCCTTTCAACAGGGGACAAGTGAACCACGTGAACGTAGAGGAGGTTGAAGGGCAGCCAGATGCAGTTATCGGTAAGTTTTTGGTTAAGTCATTTACCGCTCTCGTTCTTTTTGATACTGGTGCATCGCATTCATACATTTCAAGGGGATTTGTGGACAAGTTTAAGTTACCCACCTTAGCCCTTAGGACACCCTTGTTAGTAAGCTCACCAGGTGCAGAGTATATGGCTAGCCGATGGTGCGATCGGTTACACTTAACCATTGGTAGTCATGTTTTCCCCTCAGACCTAATAATTTTGGAGTCACAAGGATTGGATGTGATACTAGGAATGGATTGGCTATCGAAGTATGGAGGAAACATTGACTGTGCTAGTAGGTCAATTCTGCTCACCACCCCGGAGGGAAAAAGGATCAAGTATGTATCCAGGCATGCGCCAAGGAGGACCCAAGTAAATTCTCTCTCCGGAGTTGTTCAGGAAGAAGTGCCTGTAGTGAAGGATTACCCAGATGTATTTCCAGAGGAGTTACCAGGCATGCCGCCGGATCGAGACATTGAGTTTTTGATAGAGTTATTGCCAGGCACCGGACCGATATCGAAGAGACCATACCAGATGCCCGCAAATGATCTGGAGGAGATCAAGAAGCAGATTAAGGAGTTGTTGGAGAAAGGTTACATTCGACGAAGTTCATCACCATGGGGAGCCCCAGTGCTCTTGGTTGAGAAGAAGGATGGATCGTTGAGAATGGTTGTTGATTATCGTGCCTTGAATGAAGTGACGATCAAGAACAAGTACCCACTGCCAATGATCAATGACTTGTTTGACCAGCTGCAAGGAGAAAAAGTGTTTTCAAAGATCGATCTGCGATCAGGATACCACCAGCTGAAGATTCGAGAACAGGATATACCTAAGACAGCTTTCACCACGAGGTACGGGTTATATGAGCATACAGTTATGTCATTTGGATTGAAAAACGCCCTGCCTATTTTATGAGCATGATGAATAAGGTGTTCATGGAGTTCCTGGATAAGTTTGTCGTGGTGTTCATTGATGATATCTTGGTATACTCGAAGAATGAAGAGGAACACAAGGAGCATTTGCGTTTAGTTCTCGAGAAACTTAGGGAACATCAGTTATATGCCAAGTTCAACAAATGCGAGTTTTGGTTGAAGGAAGTTGGATTCCTTGGACATGTTATATCAGGAGAAGGTATAGCAGTAGACCCCACCAAGTTTCAGTCAGTCACTGAGTGGTTGGCACCCACCTCAGTAGGAGAGATCTGCAGTTTTCTAGGACTCGCGGGATACTATCGGAGATTCATTGAGATTTTTTCCAAGATTGCGAAGCCTATGACGGAGTTGTTGAAGAAGGACACCAAATTCAAACAGACTGATGAATGTGAGGCAAGTTTCCAGGAGTTGAAGAAACATTTGGTTACGGCCCCAGTGCTGATTCTGCCGGATATACACAAGGATTTCCAAGTGTATTGTGATGCTTCTCGCTTAGGACTTGGAGGTGTGCTTATGCAGGACGAGAGAGTTGTTTCATATGCCTCACGACAACTTCGACCACATGAGTTTAATTATGCCACACATGATTTGGAGTTAGCAGCCGTAGTGCATGCACTCAAGACCTGGAGACATTTTCTTATTGGAAACCGTTGTGATGTGTACACGGATCATAAGAGTTTGAAGTACATTTCATGCAGAAGGAGCTAAATCTCAGGCAAAGGAGATGGTTGGAGCTCATAAAGGATTATGATATGAAGTTGCACTATCATCCAGGCAAGGCCAATGTCGTAGCAGATGCTCTGAGCCGGAAGAGTTATGCCAATACCCTCGTAAGCGGAGGATTGCCTAAGGAATTAGCAGAAGATCTCAGGGAGCTTCGTTTGGAGATAGTTCCCAGAGGTTTTGTTGCAGCATTGGAGGTTCAGTCAACATTATTGGGAAAATTTGAGAAGCTCAGAAGGATGACAAGGAAATTGCCGAAATAAAGGAGAGAATGAGCAAAGGAAAGGCCAAAGGTTTTCGTGAAGATGAGCACGACACCTTGTGGTTTGAGGACCGTGTTTATGTGCCCAATAATACAGAGATCAGGAAGTTGATACTTCAGGAAGCTCATGACTCGCCGTACTCGATACACCCCGGAAACACCAAGATGTATCTGGATTTGAAGGAGCGTTTCTGGTGGAATGGTATGAAGAAGGATATTGCCGAGTATGTAGCCGTATGTGATGTATGTCAGAGAGTGAAGGCAGAACATCAGAAGCCAGCAGGACTACTGCAGCCTATGCCGATACCCGAATGGAAGTGGGACAATCTTGGCATGGACTTTATCACTGGATTACCCAGGACCCGATAGGGATATGATTCTATCTGGTAGTAGTGGATCATTTGACCAAAGTGGCTCACTTTATCCCAGTGAAGACCACCTATACAAGTGCGAAGTTGGCCAAGATATATATGACCAGGATCGTATGTCTGCACGGAGTTCCGAGGACCATCGTATCAGATAGAGGAACACAGTTTACTTCAAAGTTTTGGCACCAGCTGCACCAGACTTTGGGTACCAGGCTAGAGTTCAGTACAACCTTTCATCCGGAGACAGATGGGCAGTCCGAGAGAGTCAATCAGATTCTGGAGGACATGTTGAGAGCTTGTGCGCTAGATTATGGATCTAGTTGGGATGACAACTTGCCCTACGCAGAGTTCTCATACAACAATAGCTACCAGGCCAATTTGAAGATGGCACCTTTCGAAGCTTTGTATGGAAGAAGATGCAGAACACCATTGATGTGGGATGAAGTTGGAGACCGTCAGTTGTTTGGACCGGATTTGATTAAAGAGTCTGAAGAGAAGGTTAAGTTGATTCGGGATAGACTGAAGGTAGCTCAGTCCAGGCAGAAGAGTTATGCAGATTCAAAGCGCAAGGAGGTATTCTATGAAGTCAGAGATAGAGCATATCTTCGTGTATCACCACTGCGAGGAATTAAACGTTTTGGAGTTAAGGAAAAGTTAGCCCCAAGATTTGTAGGACCATACCGAGTTTTGAAACGTATGGGAGAAGTGGCCTACAAGTTGGAGTTACCCGAAGGATTGTCAGGAGTTCATGATGTGTTTCACGTTTCCTAGTTAAAGAAGTGTCATGCTGAGATGGCCGATATTCCTCTGAGAGATACAGTGCCCCTAGAAGCAATACAGTTGGATAGTGATTTGACCTATGAGGAGAAACCTGTCAAGATTCTCGAGTTTGCCAGCCGAGTTACACGCAGCAAGGTTATCAAGTTTTGCAAAGTTCAGTGGAGCCACCATACCGAGGATAAAGCCATGTGGGAACGAGAGGATGATCTACGGAAAGACCACCCACACCTATTTTCTAGCCAACCCGAATCTCGAGGACGAGATTCATCTTAAGGGGGTAGGTTTGTAACATCCCAAATTTTCAATTTGGAATGTTATACATAGGTCATCCATGCATATCATATTCTATTGCATTTTGTTTTGCGATCCTTGAAATTCTAAGCAACTCAAGGACCCATGGAGAGAGTTGGGGATTTCATGATTTTCATATTTGAATTTTCTCAAATATCGAAACAAGGATCATTTTGGTTTTAATTATTTTTCTCTCTGAAATATTTCTAATTAAAATATATGAGAGGAGATAATATGACTTTTCCACAATAAATGAAATATAGGAGGAAAAATGTTAAAGTCAAATAAATAATTTTATTTGGATTTTATTGCTATTTTATTTGGATTTGAAAATATGCAATTTTTTAAAATAGCATTTTAGCCCAAATAAATGTTCACTTTGTCCGAAATATTATTAGAGGACCGTGAAAATTTATTTCAGGATTTTTGGACCTCGTTTGGTATTTATTTTATTTATTTTACTCCGTCCATTAAAAAAAACGCGCACCGACCTAACGGGCAGTGCCCGACCCGGACACTACGCGCCAGGCCTTTATAAGGCGAGGCCGAGGCCGCCCCACCCCACCCAGCCGCCCCGCCGCCTCCCGCCGCCCGTGCCGCTGCCGACGTCGACCGCCGCCGTAGCCGCCGCCGTTGACCGGTCATTTTTTTCCGGTTAACCACCCGGTTTTTTTCAGTTTCCGGTTTATTTTCTTAGATCGGTTTTCTCGTCGGTTTATTTTATTTAGCGGACGTTCGTCCGATCGTTCGTTTTAATGAACATTGTTCGCCGGTTAGGTTCAGACGTTCGTTAGTCTTTTCTTTTTATTTTATTTTCGGTCAGGGACCTATCCGCGATTATTTTTATCGCAGATTAGCCCCTGATCTTCAAACCCTGGTAACTTTTCAACAGTTTGTCCAAATCCAGTGAAACCAACGCCAAAATCGTCGCCTCGAGCCCCTCTTTCTGTTTAAACAACTTAAACATGGTTTTGACAATTTAAAATTTGGTTTCAAGCAGATTTGAATTTGAAGTTCTTTTGACCGTAGTTTCAGTTCCGTAGCTCCGATTCGATTGATTCTTTTTGCAGATCGAATCTCTTCAGTTGAGCTTTCAGATTCGATCTTCTTATTTGAGTTTTACCCATGCATCATTGCTTGAGTGCTTATGTATGCTATTATTTGTTTGCGATAGAATTCCCGGAGTGCGAAGCGTGCTACTACGAGTCTCTAGGGTTTGCGGATCATCAGCAAGGCAAGTAACACATTGATCATACTCTTTTCATACGCAGTTTTTATGCATTAGATACAATCCTCAAACATTGCATGATTAGTATGTGATTAACTTGTGGGTTTTGGGAATTAGATGATGAGGTAGAACCTATTGCCCTTTTATTACCAAACCCTTGGGAGTTACTTCTACGCTATGCTTATATGCCATGCTATGCTCGTAGACGTGGATTGGGTTTGAGTGTATCCATGACAGATGTGAGATTGTTAATTAATGGTATACTTAAGGTGGCTACTTAAATACACATCTGGGTGGATTGGTTGCGGGCACCTGGAGAATCCAGTGTTGTCCTAGGATATCCCGGAGGACCCGTGTGATCATCCTACGGCTCGCCACCCAGGCTCAAAGGGATCATAAGATTATTCATGCTAGAAACTTCCGTGTGCAGCCACAAGCTATTATGGGCTCTAGCATAGTTGAGTAGGTTGCAAGACCTCTTCCAGTGGTAGGCTACACTACAAAAAAAAGACACATCCGTGACATTTTGGGCCGAACGAATTTTTTTTCTGTCATACATATGACACTTCTATGACGATAATTGTGACAAAACCCGGTATCATCATAGATGTGGTGGGCTCCTACTTCTATGACAAAAAATCATGACAGAAAATGGGCTTTTCGTCCTGGGCGGGCCGGAGACGCAGCTGCATGACAATCTTTGGGCCGTCCATGACGGAAAAAACCGTGGTAGAAGCGAGGGCGAGGAAAATTTCGGGGAGTTCCCGGTTACGGTGGGAGGTCGGGGGCCGAGCGATGCGCGTTTCTCTCGTACACATACGCGCGTGTGTGCGAAGCGTTGGCTCTAACTGAACCCGAGCGAGGTGTTGGGCTCTAACTAAACCCGAGCGATTGCACTGCAGGCTACGCGTTACTGAACCCGAGCGATCGATCGATGGCTGTTAACTGAACCCGATCGAGCGATTCCTTCGCTACTGCTGCTAACTGAAGCCGATCGATGCTGCCTCTGGGATGAACAGTGAGCGTTGCGGGGGGGGGGGGGGTTTGGATGAACAGGACCCCGTGGTATGGTGGAGGGCTGGATGAACAGTAGACGGTGGAGGAGTGCCCGTGGAGGGGTGGTTGAACAGGACCCCCTGGTGTGGAGGGCTGGATAAACAGTAGACGGTGGAGGGGTGCCCTGTTGGAAATATGCCCTAGAGGCAATAATAAATGGTTATTATTATATTTCTTTGTTCATGGTAATTGTCTATTGTTCATGCTATAATTGTATTGTCCGGAAATCGTAATACATGTGTGAATACATAGACCACAACGTGTCCCTAGTAAGCCTCTACTTGACTAGCTCGTTGATCAACAGATAGTCATGGTTTCCTGACTATGGACATTGGATGTCATTGATAACGGGATCACATCATTAGGAGAATGATGTGATGGACAAGACCCAATCCTAAGCATAGCATAAAAGATCGTGTAGTTTCGTTTGCTAGAGCTTTTCCAATGTCAAGTATCTTTTCCTTAGACCATGAGATCGTGCAACTCCCGGATACCGTAGGAGTGCTTTGGGTGTGCCAAACGTCACAACGTAACTGGGTGACTATAAAGGTGCACTACGGGTATCTCCGAAAGTGTCTGTTGGGTTGGCACGGATCGAGACTGGGATTTGTCACTCCGTGTGACGGAGAGGTATCTCTGGGCCCACTCGGTAATGCATCATCATAATGAGCTCAATGTGACTAAGGCGTTAGTCACGGGATCATGCATTGCGGTACGAGTAAAGAGACTTGCCGGTAACGAGATTGAACAAGGTATTGGGATACCGACGATCGAATCTCGGGCAAGTAACATACCGATGGACAAAGGGAATTGTATACGGGATTGACTGAATCCTTGACATCGTGGTTCATCCGATGAGACCATCGTGGAACATGTGGGAGCCAACATGGGTATCCAGATCCCGCTGTTGGTTATTGACCGGAGAGGCGTCTCGGTCATGTCTGCATGTCTCCCGAACCCGTAGGGTCTACACACTTAAGGTTCGGTGACGCTAGGGTTGTAGAGATATGTCTATGCGGAAACCCGAAAGTTGTTCGGAGTCCCGGATGAGATCCCAGACATCACGAGGAGTTCCAGAATGGTCCGGAGGTGAAGAATTATATATAGGAAGTCAAGTTTCGGCCACCGGGAAAGTTTCGGGGGTTACCGGTATTGTACCGGGACCACCGGAAGGGTCCCGGGGGTCCACCGGGTGGGGCCACCTATCCCGGAGGGCCCCGTGGGCTGAAGTGGGAAGGGAACCAGCCCCTAGTGGGCTGGGCGCCCCCCCATGGGCCTCCCCCTGCGCCTAGGGTTGGAAACCCTAGGGCAAGGGGGCGCCCCACTTGCCTTGGGGGGCAAGGCACCCCCCTTGGCCGCCGCCCCCCACCCTAGATGGGTTTGGCCGGCGCCCCCCTCCCAGGGGGCCTATATAAAGGGGGGAGGGAGGGCAGCAACAACACAGCCTTGGGCGCCTCCCTCCTCCCCTGCTACACCTCTCCCTCTCGCAGAAGCTCGGCGAAGCCCTGCCGGCATCCCGCTACATCCACCACCACGCCGTCGTGCTACTGGATCTCCATCAACCTCTCCTTCCCCCTTGCTGGATCAAGAAGGAGGAGACGTCGCTGCACCGTACGTGTGTTGAACGCAGAGGTGCCGTCCGTTCGGCACTCGGTCATCGGTGATTTGGATCACGGCGATTACGACTCCGTCATCCACGTTCATTGGAACGCTTCCGCTCACGATCTACAAGGGTATGTAGATGCACTCCTTTCCCCTCGTTGCTAGTATACTACATAGATGCATCTTGGTGAGCGTAGGAAAATTTTAAAATTATGCTACGATTACCAACAGTGGTATCAGAGCCAGGCCTATGCGTAGTTACTATGCACGAGTAGAACACAAAGAAGTTGTGGGCGTTGATGTTGCCAATTCTTCTTGCCGCTACTAGTCGTTTCTTGTTTCGGTGGCATTGTAGGATGAAGCGGCCCGGACTGACCTTACACGTACGCTTACGTGAGACAGGTTCCACCGACTGACATGCACTAGTTGCATAAGGTGGCTAGCGGGTGTCTATCTCTCCTACTTTAGTCGGAACGGATTCGATGAAAAGGGTCCTTATGAAGGGTAAATAGAAATTGGCAAATCACGTTGTGGTCATACGTAGGTAAGAAACGTTCTTGCTAGAAACCTACAAACCACGTAAAAACTTGCAACAACAATTAGAGGACGTCTAACTTGTTTTTGCAGCATGTGTTATGTGATGTGATATGGCCAGAAGATGTGATGAATGATATATGTGATGTATGAGATTGATCATATTCTTGTAATAGGAATCACGACTTGCATGTCGATGAGTATGACAACCGGCAGGAGCCATAGGAGTTGTCTTTATTATTTTGCATGACCTGCGTGTCATTGAATAACGCCATGTAAATTACTTTACTTTGTTGCTAAATGCGTTAGCCATAGAAGTAGAAGTAATCATTGGCGTGACGACTTCATGAAGACACGATGATGGAGATCATGATGATGGAGATCATGGTGTCATGCCGGTGACGAAGATGATCATGGTGCCCCGAAGATGGAGATCAAAGGAGCACAATGATATTGGCCATATCATGTCACTATTTGATTGCATGTGATGTTTATCATGTTTTTTGCATCTTATTTGCTTAGAACGACGGTAGTAAGTAAGATGATCCCTTATGATAATTTCAAGAAAAGTGTTCCCCCTAACTGTGCACTGTTGCGAAGGTTCGTTGTTTCGAAGCACCACGTGATGATCGGGTGTGATAGATTCTAACGTTCGCATACAACGGGTGTTGACGAGCCTAGCATGTACAGACATGGCCTCGAAACACACGCAATACACTTAGGTTGACATGACGAGCCTAGCATGTACATACATGGCCTCGGAACACGGAGGACCGAAAGGTCGAGCATGAGTCGTATAGAAGATACGATCAACATGGAGATGTTCACCGATCTTGACTAGTCCGTCTCACGTGATGATCGGACACGACCTAGTTAACTCGGATCATGTTTCACTTAGATGACTAGAGGGATGTCTATCTGAGTGGGAGTTCATTGAGTAATTTGATTAGATGAACTTAATTATCATGAACTTAGTCTAAAATCTTTACACTATGTCTTGTAGATCAAATGGCCAACGTTGTCCTCAATTTCAACGCGTTCCTAGAGAAAACCAAGCTGAAAGATGATGGCAGCAACTATACGGACTGGGTCCGGAACCTGAGGATCATCCTCATAGTAGCCAAGAAAGATTATGTCTTAGAAGCACCGCTAGGTGATGCACCAATCCCTGAAAACCAAGACGTTATGAACGCTTGGCAATCACGTGCTGATGATTACTCCCTCGTTCAGTGCGGCATGCTTTACAGCTTAGAACCGGGTCTCCAAAAGCGTTTTGAGAAACATGGAGCATATGAGATGTTCGAGGAGCTGAAATTGGTTTTCCAAGCTCATGCCCGGGTCGAGAGATATGAAGTCTCCGACAAGTTCTTCAGCTGTAAGATGGAGGAGAATAGTTCTGTTAGTGAGCACATACTCAAAATGTCTGGGTTGCACAACCGCTTGACTCAGCTGGGAGTTAATCTCCCGGATGACGCGGTCATTGACAGAATCCTCCAGTCGCTTCCACCAAGCTACAAGAGCTTTGTGATGAACTACAATATGCAGGGGATGGAAAAGACCATTCCTGAGGTATATTCAACGCTGAAATCAGCGGAAGGGGAGATCAGAAAAGAACATCAAGTGTTGATGGTGAATACAACCACTAAGTTCAAGAAGGGCAAGGGTAAGAAGAACTTCAAGAAGGACGGCAAGGGAGTTGCCGCGCCCGGGTAAGCCAGTTACTGGGAAGAAGTCAAAGAATGGACCCAAGCCTGAAACTGAGTGCTTTTATTGCAAGGGAAGTGGTCACTGGAAGCGGAACTGCCCCAAATACTTAGCGGACAAGAAGGCCGGCAACACCAAAGGTATATGTGATATACATGTAATTGATGTGTACCTTACCAGTACTCGTAGTAGCTCCTGGGTATTTGATACCGGTGCGGTTGCTCATATTTGTAACTCAAAACAGGAACTACGGAATAAACGGAGACTGGCGAAACACGAGGTGACGATGCGCGTCGGGAATGGTTCCAAGGTCGATGTGATCGCCGTCGGCACGCTACCTCTGCATCTACCCACGGGATTAGTTTTAAACCTCAATAATTGTTATTTAGTGCCAGCTTTGAGCATGAACATTGTATCTGGATCTCGTTTAATTCGAGATGGCTACTCATTTAAATCCGAGAATAATGGTTGTTCTATTTATTTGAGAGATATGTTTTATGGTCATGCCCCGCTGGTCAATGGTTTATTCTTGATGAATCTCGAACGTGATGTTACACATATTCATAGTGTGAATACCAAAAGATGTAAAGTTGATAACGATAGTCCCACATACTTGTGGCACTGCCGCCTTGGTCACATTGGTGTCAAGCGCATGAAGAAGCTCCATGCAGATGGACTTTTGGAGTCTCTTGATTACGAATCATTTGACACGTGCGAACCATGCCTCATGGGTAAGATGACCAAGACTCCGTTCTCCGTGACAATGGAGAGAGCAACCAACTTATTGGAAATCATACATACCGATGTGTGCGGTCCAATGAGTGTTGAGGCTCGCGGAGGATATCGTTATGTTCTCACTCTCACTGATGATTTAAGTAGATATGGGTATGTCTACCTAATGAAACACAAGTCTGAAACCTTTGAAAAGTTCAAGGAATTTCAGAGTGAAGTTGAGAATCAACGTGACAGAAAAATAAAATTCTTACGATCAGATCGTGGTGGAGAATATTTAAGTCACGAATTTGGTACACACTTAAGGAAATGTGGAATAGTTTCACAACTCACGCCGCCTAGAACACCTCAGAGAAATGGTGTGTCCGAACGTCGTAATCGCACTCTATTGGATATGGTGCGATCTATGATGTCTCTTACCGATTTACCGCTCTCATTTTGGGGCTATGCTTTAGAGACTGCCGCATTCACTTTAAATAGGGCACCGTCGAAATCCGTTGAGACGACACCGTATGAATTATGGTTTGGGAAGAAACCTAAGCTGTCGTTTCTAAAAGTTTGGGGATGCGATGCTTATGTCAAGAAACTTCAACCTGAAAAGCTCGAACCCAAGTCGGAGAAATGCGTCTTCATAGGATACCCTAAGGAAACTATTGGGTACACCTTCTACCTCATATCCGAAGGCAAGATCTTCGTTGCCAAGAACGGGTCCTTTCTGGAGAAGGAGTTTCTCTCGAAAGAATTGAGTGGGAGGAAAGTGGAACTTGATGAGGTGATAGTCACCCCTTCCGAACCGGAAAGTAGCGCAGCGCAGGAAAATGTTCCTGTGGTGCCTACACCGACTGGGGAGGAAGTTAATGATGATGATCATGAAGCTTCAGATCAAGTTACTACCGAGCTTCGTAGGTCCACAAGGACACGTTCCGCACCAGAGTGGTACGGCAACCCTGTCCTGGAAATCATGTTGTTAGACAACGGTGAACCTTCGAACTATGAAGAAGCGATGGCGGGCCCGGATTCCGACAAATGGCTTGAAGCAATGAAATCCGAGATAGGATCCATGTATGAAAACGAAGTATGGACTTTGACTCACTTGCCCGATGATCGGCGAGCCATAGAAAACAAATGGCTCTTTAAGAAGAAGACAGACGTGGATGGTAATGTGACCATCTATAAGGCTCGACTTGTCGCTAAGGGTTATCGACAAGTTCAAGGGGTTGACTACGATGAGACTTTCTCACCCGTAGCGAAGCTGAAGTCAGTCCGAATCATGTTAGTAATTGCCGCATACTATGATTATGAGATATGGCAGATGGACGTCAAAACGGCATTCCTTAACGGCTTCCTTAAGGAAGAATTGTATATGATGCAGCCGGAAGGTTTTGTCGATCCTAAGAATGCTAACAAAGTATGCAAGCTCCAGCGCTCAATCTATGGGCTGGTGCAAGCATCTCGGAGTTGGAACATTCGCTTTGATGAGATGATCAAAGCGTTTGGGTTTACACAGACTTATGGAGAAGCCTGTGTTTACAAGAAAGTGAGTGGGAGCTCTGTAGCATTTCTCATATTATATGTGGATGACATACTATTGATGGGCAATGATATAGAATTCTTGGAAAGAATAAAGGCCTATTTGAATAAGTGTTTTTCAATGAAGGACCTTGGAGAAGGTGCTTATATATTAGGCATCAAGATCTATAGAGATAGATCAAGACGCCTCATTGGTCTTTCACAGAGTACATACCTTGACAAGATATTGAAGAAGTTCAGTATGGATCAGTCCAAAAAGGGGTTCTTGCCTGTATTGCAAGGTGTGCAATTGAGCACGGCTCAATGCCCGACCACGGCAGAAGATAGAGAAAAGATGAGTGTCATCCCCTATGCCTCGGCCATAGGGTCTATTATGTATGCCATGCTGTGTACCAGACCTGATGTAAACCTTGCCGTAAGTTTGGTAGGAAGGTACCAAAGTAATCCCGGCATGGAACACTGGACAGCGGTCAAGAATATCCTGAAGTACCTGAAAAGGACCAAGGATATGTTTCTTGTTTATGGAGGTGACGAAGAGCTCGTCGTAAAGGGTTACGTCGACGCTAGCTTCGACACAGATCTGGATGACTCGAAGTCACAAACCGGATACGTGTATATTTTGAATGGAGGAGCAGTAAGCTGGTGCAGTTGCAAGCAAAGCGTCGTGGCGGGATCTACATGTGAAGCGGAGTACATGGCAGCCTCGGAGGCAGCACATGAAGCAGTCTGGATGAAGGAGTTCATTACCGACCTAGGGGTGATTCCCAATGCGTCGGGCCCGATGATTCTCTTCTGTGACAACACTGGAGCTATAGCACTTGCGAAGGAGCCCAGGTTTCACAGGAAGACCAGGAATATCAAGCGTCACTTCAACTCCATTCGTGAAAGTGTTCAAAATGGAGACATAGATATTTGTAAAGTACATACGGACCTGAATGTAGCAGATCCGCTGACTAAACCTCTCCCTAGAGCAAAACATGATCAACACCAGGACGCAATGGGCGTTCAATTCATCACAATGTAACTAGATTATTGACTCTAGTCAAGCGGGAGACTGTTGGAAATATGCCCTAGAGGCAATAATAAAATGGTTATTATTATATTTCTTTGTTCATGATAATTGTCTATTGTTCATGCTATAATTGTGTTATCCGGAAATCGTAATACATGTGTGAATAAATAGACCACAACATGTCCCTAGTGAGCCTCTAGCTGACTAGCTCGTTGATCAACAGATAGTCATGGTTTCCTGACTATGGACATTGGATGTCATTGATAACGGGATCACATCATTAGGAGAATGATGTGATGGACAAGACCCAATCCTAAGCATAGCACAAAAGATCGTGTAGTTCGTTTGCTAGAGCTTTTCCAATGTCAAGTATCTTTTCCTAAGACCATGAGATCGTGCAACTCCCGGATACCGTAGGAGTGCTTTGGGTGTGCCAAACGTCACAACGTAACTGGGTGACTATAAAGGTGCACTACGGGTATCTCCGAAAGTGTCTGTTGGGTTGACACGGATCGAGACTGGGATTTGTCACTCCGTGTGACGGAGAGGTATCTCTGGGCCCACTCGGTAATGCATCATCATAATGAGCTCAATGTGACTAAGGCGTTAGTCACGGGATCATGCATTGCGGTACGAGTAAAGAGACTTGCCGGTAACGAGATTGAACAAGGTATTGGGATACCGACGATCGAATCTCGGGCAAGTAACATACCGATGGACAAAGGGAATTGTATACGGGATTGACTGAATCCTTGACATCGTGGTTCATCCGATGAGATCATCGTGGAACATGTGGGAGCCAACATGGGTATCCAGATCCCGCTGTTGGTTATTGACCGGAGAGGCGTCTCGGTCATGTCTGCATGTCTCCCGAACCCGTAGGGTCTACACACTTAAGGTTCGGTGACGCTAGGGTTGTAGAGATATGTCTATGCGGAAACCCGAAAGTTGTTCGGAGTCTCGGATGAGATCCCGGACGTCACGAGGAGTTCCGGAATGGTCCGGAGGTGAAGAATTATATATAGGAAGTCAAGTTTCGGCCACCGGGAAAGTTTCGAGGGTTACCGGTATTGTACCGGGACCACCGGAAGGGTCCTGGGGGTCCACCGGGTGGGGCCACCTATCCCGGAGGGCCCCGTGGGCTGAAGTGGGAAGGGAACCAGCCCCTAGTGGGCTGGGCGCCCCCCCATGGGCCTCCCCCTGCGCCTAGGGTTGGAAACCCTAGGGCAAGGGGGCGCCCCACTTGCCTTGGGGGGCAAGGCACCCCCCTTGGCCGCCGCCCCCCACCCTAGATGGGTTTGGCCGGCGCCCCCCTCCCAGGGGGCCTATATAAAGGGGGGGAGGGAGGGCAGCAACAACACAGCCTTGGGCGCCTCCCTCCTCCCCTGCTACACCTCCCCTTCTCGCAGAAGCTCGGCGAAGCCCTCCCGGCATACCGCTACATCCACCACCACGCCGTCGTGCTGCTGGATCTCCATCAACCTCTCCTTCCCCTTGCTGGATCAAGAAGGAGGAGACGTTGCTGCATCGTACGTGTGTTGAACGCGGAGGTGCCATCCGTTCGGCACTCGGTCATCGGTGATTTGGATCACGGCGAGTACGACTCCGTCATCCACGTTCATTGGAACGCTTCCGCTCGCGATCTACAAGGGTATGTAGATGCACTCCTTTCCCCTCGTTGCTAGTATACTCCATAGATGCATCTTGGTGAGCGTAGGAAAATTTTAAAATTATGCTACGATTACCAACATGCCCGTGGAGGGGTGGTTGAACAGTAGCCGGTGGAGTAGCGCGCGGTGGAGGCTGGATGAACAGGAGCCCGTGGAGGTTGGAGGAGGTCGACGGTAGCCCGTGGAGGCTGGAGGAGGTCGACGGTGGAGATGAACAGTATCCCGTGGAGTCCCGTTTTGCGGTACGCCACACCCCTCCCGATGAACAGGACCCCCGTTTCGACCGTAGGAGGCCCGTTTCGTCCGTTTTGCGGTACGCCACACCCCTCCCGATGAACAGGACCCCCGTTTCGTCCGTTTTGCGGTACGCCACACCCCTCCCGATCAACAGGACCCCCATTTCGACCGTAGGAGGTCCGTTTCCTCCGTTTTGCGGTACGCCAGACCCCTCCCGATCAACAGGACCCCGTTCCGAACGTAGGAGGTCCGTTTTCTCCGTTGTGCGGTACGCCAGGCCTTGTTTCCATCGCCTGTTCCGTCCAAGCCCTCCCGATGAACATGACCACACATTCCGTTCCGACCCAGCCGGTTGGCTCCCACGCGTTCCGTTGCCTCCCGATGAACACGACGCATTCCGTTGCCTCCCCATGAACACGACGCCTTCCGTTGCCTCCCCATGAACACGACGACGACGCTGTTTCTCCGTTCCGACCCAGCCATGTACACGAGCCCTGGCCGTACGTATGCGCGAGTAGGCGTTCGAGACCCCGCCCATATGTACACATACGTGGCCGTATTTTCTTTCTTGCACCCTGGCCGCTGTACGTACGTGTACATGCTACGTGCGCGCCTCTACTACGACACGTACGCGCCTCTACTACGACATGTGCGCGCCTCTACATCCACCAGTATATATGTACTTACACGTTCGCGACCAGAATGACAACGCTACGTACGCTTCGACCAGGTGGGTCCCGACTGTCAGGCACTTCCTTGCGTGCGAAGATGTAGCTGGTGGGTCCCAGCAGTCAGGGGGGCGAATCGTTTTTTTCCCGGACGCACTTCCTTGCGTGCGAAGATGTAGCTGGTGGGTCCCAGCAGTCAGGGGCAAACGTTTTTTTTGCGAAATACGGTGGCCCGTCCGGTGGGTCCCCGCTGTCAGGTGGAGGAATAATTATTTTGCACGTAATAAGGAGGCACTTCCTTGCTGCAGCCGTGGACCCAGCTGTCAGCCTCTCCACGTACTGTCCACGTCTGATGGAAGTCGTTCCTTGACCACGTTGACCACGCCACGCCGAGAGCACCAGGGCGGTGGACGACGGCGAGGCCTAGGAAGGGGACGACGCGGAGCCGGGGAAGACGCGACAGTGGATGCCCACGCGTAGAGGAGTACGAGGGTTCACTGGTTCGCTGTGGTGTGAGGCTGCCGTCGCCGCAGAGTAACAGGGGGTGTGGGTGAGTAGAGGGATGGCCTGGCCAGCGGTGGGAGTAGTAGGGGGCGGTGAGGCCTCCGCCGCATCGCAGCCGGCCACGGGAGGCAGGAGCACGAGGCACGACCGACGCTGGTTTGGGCGGCTGGAGCAAGAAGACCAGAGGTTGAAGAAGCACTACGGCCGTTGGATGGACATCGTACGGTCACTGGAGCTAGAATCGTGCATATTGACTAAGTTGACAAAGCCCTCCGTCCCCGTCAACTTAGTAGGCCCACAAGTCAGCCTGCCACTATACTCGTGTTGGAAATATGCCCTAGAGGCAATAATAAAATGGTTATTATTATATTTCTTTGTTCATGATAATTGTCTATTGTTCATGCTATAATTGTGTTATCCGGAAATCGTAATACATGTGTGAATAAATAGACCACAACATGTCCCTAGTGAGCCTCTAGTTGACTAGCTCGTTGATCAACAGATAGTCATGGTTTCCTGACTATGGACATTGGATGTCATTGATAACGGGATCACATCATTAGGAGAATGATGTGATGGACAAGACCCAATCCTAAGCATAGCACAAAAGATCGTGTAGTTCGTTTGCTAGAGCTTTTCCAATGTCAAGTATCATTTCCTTAGACCATGAGGTCGTGTAACTCCCTGATGCCGTAGGAGTGCTTTGGGTGTACCAAACGTCACAACGTAACTGGGTGACTATAAAGCTACACTACAGGTATCTCTGAAAGTGTCTGTTGGGTTGACACGGATCGAGACTGGGATTTGTCACTCCGTATGACGGAGAGGTATCTCTGGGCCCACTCGGTAATGCATCATCATAATGAGCTCAAAGTGACCAAGTGGTTGGTCATGGGATCATGCATTACGGTACGAGTAAAGTGACTTGCCGGTAACGAGATTGAACAAGGTATTGGGATACCGACGATCGAATCTCGGGCAAGTAACGTACCGATTGACAAAGGGAATTGTATGCGGGATTGATTGAATCCTCGACATCGCGGTTCATCCGATGAGATCATCGTGGAACAATTGGGAGCCAACATGGGTATCCAGATCCCGCTATTGCTTATTGACCGGAGAGTTGTCTCGGTCATGTCTGCATGTCTCCCGAACCCGTAGGGTCTACACACTTAAGGTTCGGTGACGCTAGGGTTGTAGAGATATTAGTATGCGGTAACCCGAAAGTTGTTCGGAGTCCCGGATGAGATCCCGGACGTCACGAGGAGTTCCGGAGTGGTCCAGAGGTGAAGAATTATATATTGGAAGTCCAGTTTCGTCCACCGGGAAAGTTTCGGGGGTCACCGGTATTGTACCAGGACCACCGAAAGGGTCCGGGGGGTCCACCGGGTGGGGCCACCTATCCCGGAGGGCCCCATGGGCTGAAGTGGGAGGGGAACCAGCCCCTGGTGGGCTGGTGCGCCCCCCTTGGGCCTCCCCTGCGCCTAGGGTTGGAAACCCTAGGGGTGGGGCCCCCCCCACTTGGCTTGGGGGGGGGGGAAGCCACCCCTTGGCTGCCGCCCCCCTTGGAGATCAGATCTCCTAGGGCCGGCGCCCCCCAGGAGGCCTATATATAGTGGAGGGGAGGGAGGGAAACCGCACCACAGCCCCTGGCGCCTCCCTCTCCCTCCCGTGACACCTCTCCCTCTCGCTGAGCTTGGCGAAGCCCTGCCGAGATCCCCGCTACTTCCACCACCACGCCGTCGTGCTGCTGGATCTCCATCAACCTGTCCTTCCCCCTTGCTGGATCAAGAAGGAGGAGACGTCGCTGCTCCGTACGTGTGTTGAACGCGGAGGTCCATCCGTTCGGCGCTCGGTCATCGGTTATTTTGATCACGACGAGTACGACGCCATCAACCCCGTTCACTTGAACGCTTCTGCTCGCGATCTACAAGGGTATGTAGATGCACTCCTCTCTCTCGTTGCTAGATGACTCCATAGATTGATCTTGGTGATGCGTAGAATTTTTTTAATTTTTGCTACGATCCCCAACAGTGGTATCAGAGCTAGGTCTATGCGTAGTTTCTATGCACGAGTAGAACACAAAGCAGTTGTGGGCGTCGATATTGTCAATTTTCTCGCCACTACTAGTCTTATCTTGTTTCGTCGGCATCGTGGGATGAAGCGGCCCGGGCCGACCTTACACGTACGCTTACTTGAGACAGGTTCCACCGACTGACATGCACTAGTTGCATAAGGTGGCTAGCGGGTGTCTGTCTCTCCCACTTTAGTCGGAACGGATTCGATGAAAAGGGTCCTTATTAAGGGTAAATAGAAATTGGCATATCATGTTGTGGTTTTACGTAGGTAAGAAGCGTTCTTGCTAGAAACCTATAGAAGCCACATAAAAACATGCAACAACAATTAGAGGACGTCTAACTTGTTTTTGCAGCATATGCCTTGTGATGTGATATGGCCAAAAGGATGTGATGAATGAAATATATGTGATGTATGAGATTGATCATGTTCTTGTAATAGGAATCACGACTTGCATGTCGATGAGTATGACAACCGGCAGGAGCCATAGGAGTTGTCTTTATTTTTTGTATGACCTGCGTGTCATTGAATAACGCCATGTAAATTACTTTACTTTATTGCTAAACACGTTAGCCATAGAAGTAGAAGTAATCGTTGGCGTGACAACTTCATGAAGACACGATGATGGAGATCATGGTGTCATGCCGGTGACGAAGATGATCATGGCGCCCCGAAGATGGAGATCAAAAGGAGCAAAATGATATTGGCCATATCATGTCACTGTTTGATTGCATGTGATGTTTATCATGTTTTACATCTTATTTGCTTAGAACGACGGTAGCTTAAATAAGATGATCCCTCGCAATAATTTCAAGAAAGTGTTCCCCCCAACTGTGCACCGTTGCGAAGGTTCGTTGTTTCGAAGCACCACGTGATGATCAGGTGTGATAGATTCTAACGTTCGAATACAACGGGTGTAAGCCAGATTTACACACGCAATACACTTAGGTTGACTTGACGAGCCTAGCATGTACAGACATGGCCTCGGAACACGGAAGACCGAAAGGTCGAGCATGAGTCGTATAGAAGATACGATCAACATGAAGATGTTCACCGATGTTGACTAGTCCGTCTCACGTGATGATCGGACACGGCCTAGTTGACTCGGATCATGTTTCACTTAGATGACTAGAGGCATGTCTATCTGAGTGGGAGTTCATTGAATAATTTGATTAGATGAACTTAATTATCATGAACTTAGTCTAAAATCTTTACAATATGTCTTGTAGATCAAATGGCCCACGGTAATGTTGCCCTCAACTTCAACGCGTTCCTATAGAAAACCAAGCTGAAAGATGATGGCAGCAACTATACGGACTAGGTCCGGAAGCTGAGGATCATCCTCATAGCTGCCAAGAAAGATTATGTCCTAGAAGCACCGCTAGGTGACGCACCAATCCCAGAGAACCAAGACGTTATGAACGCTTGGCAGCAGCGTGCTGATGATTACTCCCTCGTTCAGTGCGGCATGCTTTACAGCTTAGAACCGGGGCTCCAAAAGCATTTTGAGCAACACGGAGCATATGAGATGTTCGAAGAGCTGAAAATGGTTTTCCAAGCTCATGCCCGGGTCGAGAGATATGAAGTCTCTGACAAGTTCTTCAGTTGTAAGATGGAGGAAAATAGTTCTGTCAGTGAGCACATACTCAAAATGTCTGGGTTACACAACCGCTTGTCTCAGCTGGGAGTTAATCTCCCGGATGACGCGGTCATTGACAGAATTCTTCAGTCGCTTCCACCGAGCTACAAGAGCTTTGTGATGAACTTAAATATGCAGGGGATGGAAAAGACCATTCCTGAGGTATATTCAATGCTGAAATCAGCGGAGGTGGAGATCAAAAAGGAACATCAAGTGTTGATGGTGAATAAAACCACTAAGTTCAAGAAAGGCAAGGGTAAGAAGAACTTCAAGAAGGACGGCAAGGGAGTTGCCGCGCCCGGTAAGCCAGTTGCCGGGAAGAAGCCAAAGAATGGACCCAAGCCTGAGACTGAGTGCTTTTATTGCAAGGGAAGTGGTCACTGGAAGCGGAACTGCCCCAAATACTTAGCGGACAAGAAGGCCGGCAACACCAAAGGTATATGTGATATACATGTAATTGATGTGTACCTTACCAGTACTCGTAGTAGCTCCTGGGTATTTGATACCGGTGCGGTTGCTCATATTCGTAACTCAAAACAGGAGCTGCGGAATAAGCGGAGACTGGCGAAACACGAGGTGACGATGCGCGTCGGGAATGGTTCCAAGGTCGATGTGATCGCCGTCGGCACGCTACCTCTACATTTACCTACGGATTAGTTTTAAACCTTAATAATTGTTATTTAGTGCCAGCTTTGAGCATGAACATTGTATCTGGATCTCGTTTAATTCGAGATGGCTACTCATTTAAATCCGAGAATAATGGTTGTTCTATTTATATGAGAGATATGTTTTATGGTCATGCCCCGCTGGTCAATGGTTTGTTCTTAATGAATCTAGAACGTGATGTTACACATATTCATAGTGTGAATACCAAAAGATGTAAAGTTGATAACGATAGTCCCACATACTTGTGGCACTGCCGCCTTGGTCACATTGGTGTCAAGCGCATGAAGAAGCTCCATGCCGATGGACTTTTAGAGTCTCTCGATTATGAATCATTTGACACATGCGAACCATGCCTCATGGGCAAAATGACCAAGACTCCGTTCTCCGGAACAATGGAGCGAGCAACCAACTTATTGGAAATCATACATACTGATGTGTGCGGTCCAATGAGTGTTGAGGCTCGCGGTGGCTATCGTTATGTTCTCACTCTCACTGATGACTTGAGTAGATATGGGTATGTCTACTTGATGAAACACAAGTCTGAGACCTTTGAAAAGTTCAAGGAATTTCAGAATGAGGTGGAGAATCAACGTGACCGAAAGATAAAGTTCTTACGATCAGATCGTGGGGGAGAATATTTAAGTCACGAATGGTACGCACTTAAGGAAATGTGGAATCGTTTCACAACTCACGCCGCCTGGAACACCTCAGCGTAACGGTGTGTCCGAAGGTCGTAATCGCACTCTATTGGATATGGTGCGATCTATGATGTCTCTTACCAATCTAGCGCTCTCATTTTGGGGCTACGCTTTAGAGACTGCGGCATTCACTTTAAATAGGGCACCGTCTAAATCCGTTGAGACGACACCATATGAATTATGGGTTGGGAAGAAACCTAAGCTGTCGTTTCTAAAAGTTTGGGTATGCGATGCTTATGTCAAGAAACTTCAACCTGAAAAGCTCGAACCCAAGTCGGAGAAATGCGCCTTCATAGGATACCCTAAGGAAACCATTGGGTATACCTTCTACCTCAGATCCGAAGGCAAGATCTTTGTTGCCAAGAACGGGTCCTTTCTGGAGAAAGAGTTTCTCTCGAAAGAGTTTCTCTCGAAAGAAGTGAGTGGGAGGAAAGTGGAACTTGATGAAGTACTGCCTCTAGAACCGGAAAGTGTCGCAGCTCAGGAAAATGTTCCCGTGGTGCATGCACCGACTAGAGAGGAAGTTAATGATGATGATGATCAAGGTACTTCGGATCAAGCTCCTACTAAACTTCGTAGGTCCACAAGGACACGTTCTGCGCTAGAGTGGTACGGCAACCCTGTCTTGGAAATCATGTTGTTAGACAACGGTGAACCTTCGAACTATGAAGAAGCAATGGCGGGCCCAGATTCCGACAAATGGCTAGAAGCCATGAAATCCGAGATAGGATCCATGTATGAAAACGAAGTATGGACTTTGACAGACTTGCCCGATGATCGGCGAGCCATAGAAAATAAATGGATCTTTAAGAAGAAGACAGACGCGGATGGTAATGTGACCATCTATAAGGCTCGACTTGTCGCTAAGGGTTATCGACAAGTTCAAGGGGTTGACTACGATGAGACATTCTCACCCGTAGCGAAGCTGAAGTCCGTCCGAATCATGTTAGCAATTGCCGCATTCTATGACTATGAGATATGGCAAATGGACGTCAAAACGGCATTCCTTAACGGCTTTCTTAAGGAAGAATTGTATATGATGCAGCCGGAAGGTTTTGTCGATCCTAAGAATGCTAACAAGGTATGCAAGCTCCAGCGCTCCATCTATGGGCTGGTGCAAGCATCTCGGAGTTGGAACATTCGATTTGATGAGATGATCAAAGCGTTTGGGTTTACACAGACTTATGGAGAAGCCTGTGTTTACAAGAAAGTGAGTGGGAGCTCTGTAGCATTTCTCATATTATATGTGGATGACATACTATTGATGGGAAATGATATAGAATTCTTGGAAAGTATAAAGGCCTACTTGAATAAGTGTTTTTCAATGAAGGACCTTGGAGAAGCTGCTTATATATTAGGCATCAAGATCTATAGAGATAGATCAAGACGCCTCATTGGTCTTTCACAAAGTATGTACCTTGACAAGATATTGAAGAAGTTCAATATGGATCAGTCCAAGAAGGGGTTCTTGCCTGTATTGCAAGGTGTGCAATTGAGCACGGCTCAATGCCCGACCACGGCAGAAGATAGAGAAAAGATGAGTTTCGTCCCCTATGCCTCGGCCATAGGGTCTATTATGTATGCCATGCTGTGTACCAGACCTGATGTAAACCTTGCCGTAAGTTTGGTAGGAAGGTACCAAAGTAATTCCGGCATGGAACACTGGACAGCGGTCAAGAAGATCCTGAAGTACCTGAAAAAGGACTAAGGATATGTTTCTCGTATATGGAGGTGACGAAGAGCTCGTCGTAAAGGGTTACGTCGACGCTAGCTTCGACACGGATCTGGATGACTCTAAGTCACAAACCGGATACGTGTATATTTTGAATGGTGGGGCAGTAAGCTGGTGCAGTTGCAAGAAAAGCGTCGTGGCAGGATCTACATGTGAAGCGGAGTACATGGCGGCCTCAGAGGCAGCACAAGAAGCAATCTGGATGAAGGAGTTCATTACCGAACTAGGGGTGATTCCCAATGCGTCGGGCCCGATGACTCTCTTCTGTGACAACACTGGCGCTATTGCCCTTGCCAAGGAGCCCAGGTTTCACAAGAAGACCAGGCATATCAAGCGTCGCTTCAACTCCATTCGTGAAAATGTTCAAAATGGAGACATAGATATTTGTAAAGTACATATGGACCTGAATGTAGCAGATCCGTTGACTAAACCTCTCCCTAGAGCAAAAACATGATCAACACCAGAACTCTATGGGTGTTCGATTCATCACAATGTAACTAGATTATTGACTCTAGTGCAAGTGGGAGACTGTTGGAAATATGCCCTAGAGGCAATAATAAAATGGTTATTATTATATTTCTTTGTTCATGATAATTGTCTATTGTTCATGCTATAATTGTGTTATCCGGAAATCGTAATACATGTGTGAATAAATAGACCACAACATGTCCCTAGTGAGCCTCTAGTTGACTAGCTCGTTGATCAACAGATAGTCATGGTTTCCTGACTATGGACATTGGATGTCATTGATAACGGGATCACATCATTAGGAGAATGATGTGATGGACAAGACCCAATCGTAAGCATAGCACAAAAGATCGTGTAGTTCGTTTGCTAGAGCTTTTCCAATGTCAAGTATCATTTCCTTGGGCCATGAGGTCGTGTAACTCCCTGATGCCGTAGGAGTGCTTTGGGTGTACCAAACGTCACAACGTAACTGAGTGACTATAAAGCTACACTACAGGTATCTCTGAAAGTGTCTGTTGGGTTGACACGGATCGAGACTGGGATTTGTCACTCCGTATGACGGAGAGGTATCTCTGGGCCCACTTGGTAATGCATCATCATAATGAGCTCAAAGTGACCAAGTGGTTGGTCACGGGATCATGCATTACGGTACGAGTAAAGTGACTTGCCGGTAACGAGATTGAACGAGGTATTGGGATACCGACGATCGAATCTCTGGCAAGTAACGTACCGATTGACAAAGGGAATTGTATGCGGGATTGATTGAATCCTCGACATCGCGGTTCATCTGATGAGATCATCGTGGAACATGTGGGAGCCAACATGGGTATCCAGATCCCGCTGTTGGTTATTGACCGGAGATTCGTCTCGGTCATGTCTGCATGTCTCCCGAACCCGTAGGGTCTACACACTTAAGGTTCGGTGACGCTAGGGTCGTAGAGATATTAGTATGCGGTAGCCCGAAAGTTGTTCAGAGTCCCAGATGAGATCCCGGACGTCACGAGGAGTTCCGGAGTGGTTCGGAGGTGAAGAATTATATATAGGAAGTCCAGTTTCGGCCACCGGGAAAGTTTCGGGGGTCATCGGTATTGTACCGGGACCACCGGAAGGGTCCAGGGGGTCCACCGGGTGGGGCCACCTATCCCGGAGGGCGCCATGGGCTGAAGTGGGAGGGGAACCAGCCCCTGGTGGGCTGGTGCGCCCCCCTTGGGTCTCCCGTGCGCCTAGGGTTGGAAATCCTAGGGGTGGGGGCGCCCCCCACTTGGCTTGGGGGGGGAAGCCACCCCTTGGCCGCCGCCCCCCTTGGAGACCAGATCTCCTAGGGCCGGCGCCCCCCCAGGAGGCCTATATATAGTGGAGGGGAGGGAGGGCAGCCGCACCACAGCCCCTGGCGCCTCCCTCTCCTTCCCGTGACACCTCTCCCTCTCGCTGAGCTTGGCGAAGCCCTGCCGAGATCCCCGCTACTTCCACCACCACGCCGTCGTGCTGTTGGATCTCCATCAACCTGTCCTTCCCCCTTGCTGGATCAAGAAGGAGGAGACGTCGCTGCTCCGTACGTGTGTTGAACGCGGAGGTGCCGTCCGTTCGGCGCTCGGTCATCGGTGATTTGGATCACGACGAGTACGGCTCCATCAACCCCGTTCACTTGAACGCTTCCGCTCGCGATCTACAAGGGTATGTAGATGCACTCCTCTCTCTCGCTGCTAGATGACTCCATAGATTGATCTTGGTGATGCGTAGAAATTTTTTAATTTCTGATACGATCCCCAACAACTGGGTCCCAGCTAACAGGGGGAGTATTCATTTTTTTGTGCGTAATAAGGAGGCACTTCCTTGCGTGCGAAGATATAGCTGGCGGGTCCGAGCTGTCAGCGGCAGTAACGTTTTTTTCGCGAAATACAGAGGCCCTTTCGGTGGGTCCCTGATGTCAGGTGGAGGAATCATTATTTTGCGCGTAATAAGGAGGCATTTCCTTGCGTGCGGCCGTGGACCCAGCTGTCGGCCTCTCCACGTACAGTCCACTTCAGATGCATGTCAGTCGTTGACCACGTTGACCAGGCCGCGCCGAGAGCACCAGGGCGGTGGATGACGGCGAGGCCTAGGAAGGGAACGACACGGAGGCATGGAAGACTCGACAGTTGTTTCCCACGCGGAGGGGAGTACGACTGTACGAGGGTTTACTGGTTCGTCTGCCGTCGCCAGAGAATGACAGCAGGTGTGGGTGAGTAGAGGGATGGCTAGGCCAGCGATGGGAGTACGGTGGGGCGGTGAGGCCTGCGTGGCAGCACAGCCGGCCGTGGGGAGGAGGGAGCAGGCAGTCCCGCCGGCGCTTGTTTGAGCGGCTAGAGCAGGAAGAGCAGAGATTGAAGAAGCACGACGGCCGTTCGATGGACATCCAACAGTCACTACTTGTGCGTCAACCTTTTTTTAGGAAAGCCTCAAATATGTGGAAAACAGCATACAACCCATCTGCCAATATTTCTAATAATTTACAGCCCATTTGCTAATTCTTAAGGTTTTTTTTGGAGCCCATATTCTTTTTGTTAGCATTACAGCCCGTATTGTGGCCACGGTTAAAAAATTATATGAAATTTTGCATATTTCGGTGCGGTCCGAACTGTTTTTAATCCCGAAATTTCGACTCACATTCAAACTGATTTTAAAAATAAATGTATATCAATATAAAATCCAACAAATTCTCCACGCATAAAAATTAATGTAATTTAAAATCTCGAAGTGAAAAAAAGATATTTGAAACTAATTGCCGGTTTGATGTGTTTTAAAAATGTACAGCCCATTTCTCATTACTGATAGACCATTTTCTCGGCCAGCCGAATGAAACTCTCCTCGTCTTGAAAGATTTGCAGCCCAACAGGCCTGACAAAGCGACTTAGTTGGCAAATCACAAAAAAACTGGGCTGTGGCCGTGGACCCAGCTGTCAGCCTCTCCACGTATAGTACTCTTTCGATGGAAGTCGGTCGTTGACCACATTGACCACGCCGCGCCGAGAGCACCAAGGCGGTGGACGACGGCGAGGCCTAGGAAGGGGACGACGCGGAGCCGGGGAAGACGCGGCAGTGGATGCCCACGCGGAGAGGAGTACGAGGGTTCACTGGTTCAGCTGCGGCGTGAGCCTGCCGTCGTCGCAGAATAACAGGGGGTGTGGGTGAGTAGAGGGATACCCTGGGCCAGCGGTGGGAGTAGTAGGGGGCGGTGAGGCCTCCGCGGCATCATAGCCGGCCACGAGAGGCAGGAGCACGCGGCACGACCGGCGCTGCTTTGGGCGGCTGGAGCAAGAAGACCAGAGGTTGAAGAAGCACTATGGCCGTTGGATGGACATCGTATGGTCACTCGAGCTAGAATCGTTCATATTGACTAAGTTGACAAATCCCTCCGTCCTCGTCAACTTAGTAGGCCCACAAGTCAGCCACCCACTATGGTGGGTCCCAGCTAGCAGGGGGTATTCATTTTTTGGTGCGTAATAAGGAGGCACTTCCTTGCGTGCGAAGATATACCTGGTGGGTCTGACCTGTCAGCGGGGGGAACATTTTTTTTCGTGAAATACAGAAGCCCTTCCCACGTACAGTGCACGTACAGTGCGTAATAAGGAGGAACTTTCCTTGCGTGCGACCATGGACCTCGTGGGTCCCAGCCGTCAGGCTCGCCACGTACAATCCTCTTTCGATGACTCTCGTATGTTGACCACGCCGCGCCGAGCGCACCGAGGCGGTGGACGACGGCGAGGCACCAGACTGGAACGACCCGGAGATGGGGAAGACGCGGCAGTGGAGTCGCAGACGGAGAGGAGTGGGAAACTTGACTGGTTCGGGTGCGGGGTGGGCCTACACTCGGCGGAGAATAACAGGAGGTGCGGAGTGGAGGGATGGCCTGGCCGTCGGCGGGGTAGCGTTTCGCTGAGGAGCGCAAAACAACACCGTTGGACGCCGAAGGCTGGAGCAGGCGGTTCCGGCAGCACTGGGGGAAGAAGACGAGAGATTGAAGAAGAATCCCGACCGTTGGATGTAAATCCAACGCCTTCTTAGGCTTCGACCTACTGGCCCACATGTCAGCCAGTCCATTTGTTTTTTTAGTCCATTTGGTGGGCTGGGTGAAACAATGATGTAGCATCTATGCAGCCCGTTTAAATCCCATTTGCATTTTTCTCGAAATCCGCGGACTTGCTGGGCTGGGTGAAAATATCATGTTGGGCTAGATGGAGAAATGTTATAAAAACATAAACACATGATTGCACGTCAGTAAAATCTTTGCAAGCTTATGTACGCAATCACTAGGAGTTAACTTGCCAAGTTATATATAAACAATTATTATTATTATTTTGTAAGAACTTTCAACTTACGAAATAAAATATCATTTTAATTTGATGAGTTAATAGTACGTGGGGTATTATTATTTTTTAGGCTAGACGTGGGACAGTTGAGTTGGTTCTAGGGGAAAGTACTGGGAGAAAACTCAGTTTACATCGAAAAATAAAGTGGGAGAAAATTCAGAGACCTGCTGGGTCCACCTGAGGAGGGGAATATGTTGGGAGGAAGGAGATTCAAAGCACGGCAGCCGAGTGAACTAGTTTTTTTACGGACAAGTTAACTAGTTTACATACATAAGCAAATAGCCACTAAAAAAGCAATCAGGTTAATGGGTTCTTAAAAGAAATATTTCGGACAAAACAGATAATTACGACACATAGGCTAATGCATGAAACACTCAGATGATAAAGGTGCTTATAAACAGATAAAGTACAACATCTAGACCTTCCTGGCACGCTTGATCATGACGCTGCGGCTGTCCGTGTACTCGTCGGTTACGGGAAGCAGACACGCCCTCATGTCCAAGATCTGCCTGTACATATCGTAGCATGCCTATGCGTCCTTGGCCGCGTAGGTTATGTAGGCTAGATTCAGAGGTACCTCCCACGTGTTCAGGTCGTCTTCTTTCATGTTGGTGTATCAGGGGTCGATGATGGTCTCAGTGAGGTCAACCACGGAGTCCTTCTCCTGCCCGTTGCTAATGATCTTGTATTGCTTCTGGATGTCGACAAGCTTGTTGCACCAGATGGCCGAATCGTCGCGTTCTTCCTTCTCTCCACCATAGCGAAGGTGCAGTCGGCGCTGCCGATGAAACGGGCGAATGCTCCAGAACCTGGTGCAGCCATAGGACTGAGGCGAGGCAGAGCTTCACCGAGTCCGTATCGTTGGTGTACATCACATTCAACTTGGTGCAGCCATAGGACTGAACGGCGAACTCAAAGGGGAACTCCTTGCTGAAGTCCATATCCAGCAGGCTCACCCCTCGGATCGCCATTGGAGTCTCTTCGAGTGAACGAGTGTGTAGGCGGCGGCAGCAGTTCGTTTTTCAGCTCTTGGCAAACTGGATTCAACAGTAAGCTGAGTGTGTACAAGTGACAACAGTTACTACCCCTCCCTCGTCCGCTGCACGCCCGGCAGAAGATGCACCCTCAGCCACACGTCGGTTCACGAGCGGGTCTGTATTGGTACTGTAATAACAGGAGTTAGTGGTCACTTTACTTAAATTTAATTAGCTTTAATAGAAATTTATACTTAAAACAAGCAATGCATTCGCTCATTCTATCAGTGCCACAGGATCAACATGCACAACAATTAGAATTATTATTCTCAGGACGCACACGATCAACACATTTGTCGCACTTTCACAAAGATAATACTACCAAGTTTGAACTGTTTGTTATGGTTGTTGTCCTCTGCATCATCATGCCGTGTTTCCCAGCTTGCAAGATTCAGAACCAACAAATAAGATCCAAATAATAAGTACAACAAAGATGCCTACACATCTCATTGATTCCCAGCTTGCAAGATTCAGAACCAACAAATAAGATTCAAATAATAAGTACAACAAAGATGCCTACACATCTCACTGATTCCCAGCTTGCAAGATTCAGAACCAACCCATTATAGCCTTTTGATAAAGTGAATATCGGGATTAAATCCATCTTGGCTAGCCATGTCATACAACATCTGTAGTTGAGTATTCCTGTTTGCATAGCGCAGATAATAAAGAGCATGATTACTATAATACTGGCACTAGTGGAAGTCAACCTGCAGCTCCACTCGATGATTCAATTCATGCCACTTTTTCTGCAGTTCACCTGAAATGAAGCAAAGATCGCATCATTTAGCTATGGCTCATCTTGCAAAGGCTAATAAAATGTTGCACGAGATTACCAGTAGAATTTGACGGAGATTTTGGAAACTCCAATCACCATTTTGTGCAGTCCCACCAAAATTGAGAGATGTTGCCCATGTAACATTTTAGTTGAACTACACAAGACACTCATTCCAAAAAAGTGTTTTGTGCAGTTCACCAAAAGGTCACAATAGCAACAAGGTGAAATGGATATCCCTATCTGCACAAAAAGATAGAAAGTAAACAGTTGCTGGTCAATAAGAATATACGAAACATATACAAAATGAAAAGAAGCATCTTAATTATGTTCATGGCAATCACACAAGGACAGTAGAAATTTTAAAACATTAGCAATGCTTCATGTTACCAGAAGCATTATGATCAACAATGAGATTCCTCAAATATGGGATTACTTTAATGGTGGCATTGCTTGTTTACCAGACACAGTAAATCAACAGCAGCTAAAGAGTTGGTTTAAGGGCATGGGACCGTGGGGACACCAGGACACTCAACAGCGTAAAGGAGCAACTTACTTATCATACTGGGGAAAACAGCAGGAGTGACATTTGTAACACAGTTTAATTGCATCTTATCACTGGAGGCATTAGATTAACAATAACACTGGTTAGACATGTCCCTAAGGTAGCAGTGTGATCGCTTCATTTTACATGCGCCCTTACATTAACAACAGCAAAAGGTTGGTATAAGGACATGCGACAGTGGACGCATCAACACAATGTACCTACAAGGAGGCATAAAGTGGTGATGCCGAGTTTGTTCATGCTATGTGAGGGCAGCAAACCTAATCCTGGAGACCTTGTACAATGTGAGGGCAGCAAATCTAATCCTGGAGACCTTTTACTATGTGAGGGCAGCAAATCTAATCCTGGAGACCTTTTACTATGTGAGGGCAACAAATCTAATCCTGGAGACCTTTTACTATGTGAGGGCAGCAAATCTAATCCTGAGACCTTTTACTATGTGAGGGCAGCAAATCTAATCCTGAGACCTTTTACTATGTGAGGGCAGCAAATCTAATCCTGAGACCTTTTACTATGTGAGGGCAGCAAATCTAATCCTGGAGACCTTTTACTATGTGATGGCAGCAAATCTAATCCTGGACATACTCTGTTGACTTGTCCACCAGCCGCCTTTCTATCCTTTTTTCAACCAATAATAGATCTGTTCCTTATCCAGTTTGTACTGCGTTTTCCCATTATTTCCCTTTTCAACCAAGAGACCGGTTGGGTATCCGGTCTCTACTACTTCACCATATTATTTCCTCTTTGAATCAAGTCCTAGATTCATGCTACAACTTTCCCCCTTTCTTTTTTGTTTGAACAAAGCCCTAGATTCGAATGCATGAAGTAGCTTTACCTCTAATAATACTAAAAATTTAGGTGGCTTTGGAAGAGCTGATGGGAGTAGAAAAAGATGCACATGCAGACACGTGGGGAGCTACGGCAGTAGAGCAAGGCCGCTTTCGAAGAACTTATACCTGAGGGTCGTCGGGATGTCGGCGGCGGCAGGTCGGATCTGCGGACAATACGGCAGGGAGGAAGAAGGGTCGGAGGACCTCCCGAGCCGGCGCTGTGTCGGAGAGAATGGCACGGGTAGAGGATCGGGCCCCTCCGGTAGCTGTGGGTTTCCTCCCTCAGCGGCGATGACCGCGTGAACGATGCACCTTTTAGTCCTCTACACACACCGGCCGAAGGGATCCGGCCGGATCTGTGACCAGCGGTGAGCAGAGAGAAAATGTTGCTACCGCTGTCTTGTTTATATCTGGAGAGGATGAGAGAATGAAGAGAGCAACCCTAGTAAATCAAGCGCTCAGGCCCCTGCGTCCATATATAGTGGAGTGATTATCTTTTTTCTCTCCACAACAAGCATTTCAATTTGTGTACGTGGCATTAAAGAAAAGAAACTCTCTATTTAAGGTGACTACTGTACGACTCCTACTTACTACTAGTAGTACTACAGTATTGTTCACTTGTGCTCCCCGCCCCTCCATTCATTGAACAACCCCACGGGTGAATAAACATACAGTAAGTACTGTATATATAGAACGAACAAGCTCGAACTATTTTCGCGTAGTTAAAAGTTGAGGGCGAGGCTTTTCCCAGGCAGTACGCGCGGCAGTTTTCGGGTAGGCGGTTTGACAGAGAGGCGAGGAGGGTGAGCGACTGGGGCTGTGCGATTTGACGGCACGTTACTGCTGGAAAGACTTGTGATATGACCACTCACTATAGTCATGAATTACTGGCGCTCCGACCAGGGTGATTCCCCCCTTCCGTTCCGCGCTCTAATCTGGTGCATGACACGTCGACCCAGATGCTGGCTCTCCCACATGTCGGAGTAGTAAGAAGGAGCAAAGAATGATGCGGTATATACTAGTACTATACTACTCCCTCCGTTCCTAAATATAAGTCTTTGGAGAGATTTCACTATGGACCACATACGGAGAAAAATGAGTGAATCTACACATAAAATGCATCTATATACATCCGTATGTGGTCCACAGTGAAATATCTACGAAGACTTATATTTAGGAACGGAGGGAGTACTACTCAGGTCCGAGGAGTGCGAACCACGGCAGCCCAGTGAACCAGCAGTGTGAACATGGTAGCCCAGTGAACCAGCAGTAGAAAACAATAGTGGGCTCACATAGCAATTTTGTCTCATGCAAGAGCCTGGCTATATGCGTGCTCCAATGTTCGCAACTGCAACGTTTGGTTTGCGCTTGGCTCTTCGCTTCTTCGAGAAGACGAACAATGATGTTACTACTACTGCTTCTACAGTGTCGAATCCACTGCTGCATGTCCGTCCACCGCGAGCGGGACGGATAGCTTGTTGTAGAAGTACTACTAAGCAAAAGCCTGTCCTCGTTTGCGAGCAACCGCGCGCATGGGTGAGGGAGAAGGCGTGTAGTAAAATCAAGCTTCTCCTCGTTGTACGAGTTGACGCGACACATCATAGCACTGGCCCCACATGCTTGCCTCTAAACTTGGCTGAAAGACCCGCAGTGTACAATATATTTGCTGCAACCTCTAACATTTACCCACCACAAATTAAAATATATGTGGCCGTATGCATCGTTCTGATGCAGAGGCCGGGGAGTCCCCCCTTTTCGAAAAAAAAATTAAAATATATATTCCTGTCTTGACCAGATGAGCGTGCAAACTACAATCACCAGGGTGTCAGGTAGGGCCAGAAGACTACTTTTTTTATTAAAAAACTTCTAGACGGCCACATAGCATGGAGCCGACCCCAACGATTTTAAGCTTACAGGCACGGTACACGCTATCCTAGACTACTCTACACATGAAACTGCCACACGAGCGTCCGGGTTGCGCTTGGCTCTTCGCCTCTTCGGGAAGTCAAACAATGATGGAGTACTACTGCACTGGAGGAGTACTACAGTACGCTTCTGGCCATCTGACACCGATTGAACTGCTGCATGTCCACCGCGTGCGGGAGGGAGAGCATGTAGTGAAAGCTTCTCCTAGTCTTGCCAGCCACCACGCTCATGGGCGAGGGAGGGACGCTCCTGCCTTTGCGTGTATGACAGGTGGGCCCGACAGGTGTGTGGCCAACCTGTCATACAGCCAAAGGCAGGTGCAGTTAAGTCCGCAAGGGAGAGGATAATCAAACTTCTCGTTGATGTACGAGTTGACGCGACACATCAAAGCACTGCACTCGATATATTTCAATAATTTGCGTTTACCGATGCATTAATTACAATGCATGCATGCAAGTCACAGTAGATGCTATATAGGTCCGTCGGATCTTACATCAAGATCCGTGCTTTCAGATTTTCTTTTTTCTCTCTTAAATCTTAGTCGAGTGAGACATAGCCACTCCATTAAACAGAGGCTCGGGCGCCATTAATGGAGACCTTGGGAGAGAGGTGGACGGCAGATGGAGGTCAAAGGGTTCTCCTCCCGATAAGCACGCGCAGGGGTCTGATCGCACGCCTCTCGTACTCAAATAGCTACCCTGCACGGCGCCTCCTAGCTAATAAAAAATGGGGATGCGTGGCGGCACGTAAATGGTACTAGTAAGTAGAACGCCCACGGTTTCAATAATACTTGTGTTTCCGATTGTAACGTGACAGCACTTGTTCCAAAATGACTTTGTTGATTGTTAATGTGTGCGCCTTCGCAAATCGGACTGCAAATTTACCACAGGATGTTGGTGCCATGCCATGGCACCAAGCCAAGTTTCATTATTTTCATGCGTGTTTTGGATTTACAGGAATTAAAAAACTAAGTTTCTCAATGTTTCCAACCCAGCCACGACGCCCAGAATTTTGAATTTCATTCCCATTTCTTGTATGGAACCTAGAAATTTACCCGAGGACACACATGTGCTTTTTCAACCAACTTTGGTGCACTGGAACATGTGCTTGTATTTCAAATTTGAATTATGCACACAAAGGTGACACGTTCCCTCCCAGAACCACGAGCCATCTTGAGAGAAGCTCCGATTTGCAAGAAGCTTATACCAAAATTTGTTCCTATTCGGCCAACTTTTTTTACCACGGCATGGTACTACCATGACATGACACCATGCCAAGTTTCATGATTTTAAAACCAAGTTTCTCAATGTTCTCGACCGAGCCACGATGCCCAGATGTTTGAATTTTATTCTCATTTTTTGCATGGGACCTACTCCCTCCTTCCATCTATATAGGGCCTAATGTGTTTTTCAAGACAGCCTTTGACTATTGACAAGATTAATAGCACATGAGATGTATACTATGAAAATTATATTATGGAAGCTCCTTTGACATACAAATTTGAAGGTATGCTTTGTGTAAGTTGCATGTCATATATTATTGCTCTAACGTTTGGTCAAAGTTAGCCTCGAAAAACGCATTAGGACCTATATAGATGGAAGGAGGGAGTAGAAATTCACCCGAGGACACAAATGTGATTTTTCAACCAACTTTGGTGCACGGGAGCATGTGCTTGTAGTTCAAATTTGTATTATGCACATTAAATGACCAAAAACTCAATTAATGTGTAAATAAGGCCAAACGAAGCCGGAATAATTCCAAAATTTAACAGGGCACTCATGTAGTTCTATGTTGCCTTTGTAAATAAACTCAAGGGGGACAACGTATATCGTTTCGCACTCAAAGGTGGCACGTTCCCTCTCAGAACCACGAGCCTTCTTGAGAGAAGCTTCGGTTTGCAAGAAGCTTATACCAAAATCTGTTCCTATTCGGCCAATTTTTTTACCACAACATGGTAGTACCATGACATGACATCCATGCCAAGTTTCATGATTTTCAGACGTGTTTTGGATTTACAAGAATTTTAAAACCAAGTTTCTCAATGTTCTCGGCCGAGCCACGATGCCCAGATGTTTTAATTTTATTCTCATTTCTTGCATGGGACCTAGAAATTCACCCGAGGACACAAATGTGATTTTTCAACCAACTTTGGTGCACGAGAGCATGTGCTTGTAGTTCAAATTTGACTTATGCACATTAAATGACCAGAAACTCAATTAATGTATAAAAAACGACAAACGAACCCGGAATAATTCCAAAATTTAACAGGGCACTAATGTAGTTCTATGTTGCCTTTGTTAAGAAACTCAAGGGGGGGGGCAGCGTATATCGTTTCACACTCAAAGGTGGCACGTTCCCTCTTAGAACCACGAGCTTCCAAATCGGCCCAATTTTTTACCACAACATGTTAGTGCCATGACATGACACCATGCCAAGTTTCATGATTTCCAGGCGAGTTTTGGATTTACATGAATTTAAAATCAAAGTTTCTCGATGTTCTCGGCCGAGTCATGACGCCCAGATGTTTGAATTTCATTCTCATTTCTTCCATGGGACCTAGAAATTCAACCAAGGACACACATGTGATTTTTCAACCCACTTTGGTGCACCGGAGCATGTGCATGCAATTCATATTTAGATTATGCACATTAAAAGTCCAGAAACTCAATTAATGTATAAAAAGGCCAAATGAACCCGAAATAATTCCAAAATTTAACAGGGCACTCATATAGTTCTATGTTGCCTCTGTAAATAAAATCAGGGGGGAGGCAGCGTATATCGTTTCGCACACAAAGGTGACACGTTCCCTCTCGGAACCACGAGGCTTGTTGAGAGAATCTCCGGTTTTGCAAGAGGCTTATACCAAAACTTGTCCCAATTCAGCCAAAAATTATACGTATGAAAACAGGGTTTAGATTATCCCAAACATCTCGCTACCTAGACCAATAATGTACTATGATTTGAATTCAACATAAAATGGATACAAATATTTGAATTGGAGAGCGTATGGTACATGTAGTTCATAGTGAAATATGATTACTGCTATATGTATGTTTTTTGTTATCAAGATAATATTTAAATTATTGTATAACTTGACAACAATCGTATTCAAATAAGGAAAATTGATTCAAATTTAGTCCATATGGTAGACGACAATATATATGTTCACATGGTGGAGTAAAATGTTCATATATGATGGAAGATCAAAATGTACGACTACATCAATTATAAACCGCAAGGTCACCTAACGATATATTCGAATTCAACATAACGTGGATTCAAAAATTGAAATTCGAGATCATGGCATCTGTAATCATATAAAAAGGGACATTACTCTTTCTTTGGTGGGAATTGATTTGTTTTTTGTTGTTGTTGAGGGAAGTGCGAATCGATTTGGTACTGTGCAGGGTAATCTTGTTCTCCCGATTTTTTTTACATTTTTCTTGTAGTTTTTTCAATGGCATCTATAGCAATATAGTAAAAGGGGACATGACTCTCTTGTGTCTTGTATGAATTGTTTTTTTACACGTTAAGTTTGTTCTGCCGAACAAGGAATCCGCACCTTGTTATCCCGAAATTTTCAAGCTCGAGTATCTTTTGTCTCACCTGCTTTGAAACTCCCGCTTCTTCAACCCGCGCCGCGCCTTGTTATCCCGAAATTTGGACGCGCGCGAGAACTCCCTCCTCATCCGAAATCGCTCCCGCAGCCCAGACACGCGAAATCCCCCTTCTACCCCTCAGCCGGAAATGAAGCTCCACGTCGCGGTGTCAAAACCGGTGGGGGTACGCTGGTAACTTACCCTACATTTCGGACAAGCGCGTCCCTAAGCTTGGCTCCCCCTCCCCCTTCGCCCCCCCATTCGTACACCGAGGCCGCCAAAACCCGCGAAACCCCACGCTCCTCCGTCGGCCTCCCGACCGCCGCCCAGCCGGAGACTCTTCCCCGACTACGTCGTCCACCGCAACAGCTCGCCGTCCCTCATCCACCGCACCGGATGAGGATCCGTTGTCGATCTCGTCGTCCCGCCGGATCAGCCGCCCCGTCCTCCACCTCCAAGGAGCTGCCCCGACGTTCGCCTCGTCTATCGCGCCACCTCAATCCCCACAGCGCCGTCTTGACCTGCCCCACCGGAACCGCAGCACCCTCACCAATTCCTCCGATGAAGCCGAGGCCAACTCGGCGCCACCAAGGAGGTTCTGCACTCACCGCTGCATTTTATCTTTTATTCGATCTCACGGGGCTGCCGGTGCTCGATACCGAGCAGACATGGCGTGTCTCCATCGACGGCGCCGTCGCCGGCCACATCATCCACGGCGTCTCTCCCCCATGTCGTTGCTTCCTCGGCGGCGACTTCCACAACGGCACTAGCTGCAGCTGCTCCGGCTCTCGCTCGCGCTGCGGCTCTGTTCTTGCTGTCGGTCGCGCTGCTGCACTGCTCCTGCTTTCGTTCGTGCTGCTGCTCTGCTCTTGCTCTCGCTTGCGCTGCTGCTGCTGCACGACCTCCGGCAGCTACAGGAGTTGCTGCTTTAGCACTCGCTCGCGGTGCTACTGCACGACTTGCTCTCTGCTAGTGCGTTCCCTGCTCGAGCGTCTGCTGATTTAGATCACTGCTTCTCTGCTACTAGTGCTCGAACGCCCTAAACATCTATTGCAATGCTCTGTTACTAGTTCAATCAGTTTCGACAGTAAAATTCAGTTTCGACTGTGAAGTTCATTTTCTTCAGTTAAGTTCAGAGTGAACAGTACTTACAGCATCTGTCGGAGCGGCCGTGGCGCGGCTGATGCGTTTTACATCTAGCACTTTTTGGTGATGTATTTTACATCATCTATTGCAGATGATATTAGGGTCCCACTTCAGATTAACGTTGTCTGTCTTGTCATGCTTCAGCCTCGTCGCCGTACACCTTAGCGGAGCTGCTCCAACGACGGAACCGTCCATCACAGCGGAGCAGTACCCTCGGCGCCGTTTCCAGAGGCCTCGGATCTTCTTCCCCGCCTCCGACAGTCACACCAGCATCATCACCATCCTCCACGTCCAACCCAATGATGCTGAGGTCCACAAGGCTATGCCAAAGAGGTTGTACACTCGTCGCATCACTTTGTTTCTCCATTCCTCTGTTCTTCCAATTCATGTGAGCCAAACACCCAGGTTGACTGAAATCCTATGTTTCCAAATGCTCTGTTTTGCACGTGCATTCCTATCCTATTCCTGTGTTTTTCCTGTCCCTGCGTTTATAGAATCCTCCAATTCTAAGGAGCCCTTACAGATTTACTTCATTTTCAGATAGGCGTCAAAGAAAACTCTGTGTGTTATGTCCTGCTCCTGCCGTGCCGTCATCCACCCCACCTGAGGTGCACCATCGACAGAAGCGTTCACTGCAGCAGAGATCCCCCCTGCAGACTTCCTTTCGCCGCCTCAGATCATCTTCCCCGTTGCCGGCAGCCACGCCAACTGCATTACCATCATCGACTGAGCAGATGAACCTGAGGACTACACAGTTCCGGAAGAGAGGTCGCAGTCTTTCGTGTTTGCTTACGTTATACATCGGTTATTATTACCTGCTACTTTATCGTTCAATCTTGAGTTTTGAATTGCCCATGGGTCTCATATCGAGCCAGCAACGAATAGTATCTGTCTACTATCTGGTTCATCTGGGGTCTTCTATGTGGTTCATGTTGGGTGGGCAACAAACAATAGATGATCCATTGTCTATCTTTTTAAACTGAAGCTATAATCTACCTGCTATCATTAGTTTTGGATCCATCCACTCGTTTGCTACCATCAGTCTTGATTTTTGCATGCACCCCTTAGGCCTTACAAAATCTAACTATTTTTTTATTATGCATGTCAGATATTGTACACAATCGTACTGAACATGTAGAGAAAAAGAGAAGACCGTTGCGTGCGAATATAATGTCATGCAGACGCCGCTCCATGGTGGGCGAAGTGCCCCCCCTCCTGCATTTCCAGATTGTATTCCAGAGGAAGATAACTGTTCAGATGGAGATTCAGAAGGAGCCGACCACGCCTGTTTACCACCTGAGGTGTTTGCTCTAACCTGGCATGCTGATGTTGGTCATATCATGCATATGGCGCCTTGCATTGCTTACATTATACATCTTATATGTCATCAGCTTAGTTTAGATTTGCTTTGTGTGAATGCCACCTGTTTGGTTTCTATATCATACTCCCACCATTCCTAAATATTTGTCTTTTTAGAGATTTCAACAAGTGACTACATACGGAACAAAATGAGTGAATCTACACTCTAAAATATGTCTATATACATCCGTATGTGGTAGTCCATTTGAAATCTCTAAAAAGACAAATATTTAGGAACGGAGGGAGTATATGGGAATTATGCAATGCCATCTTCTTTAGCCAGGCATCATATACGTGAATCATGCAATGCCATCCTGTTTAGCCAGTCATCGTATATGTGAATTGTATTGTGCCATATTTTTTTCCATAATGTATTCCATTTGTCAACAATGTTTATACATTCATCTACTCTTCCTGTGCATCAGCCATTTGAGTCGGTCATGGGAAAATCTGGAGTGAAAACAAGGTCTTCTGAGCAGTCAGTGCTACCTGTCGATGCAGATTTCTTGCTGGTTACAGATAGCTCCTCAGAGGAGGATTCAGAGAGAGATGACCAGTCGTATTCCCCCCCCCCGAGGTGCATGCTCTAACTTGGCTGGGTTATATTGCTCATATCATGCATATGGTGTCTTGCATTGCCATGCCATCTGCTTAGATTAGACATGCTTTGTGTGAATGCCTCCTGTTTGCTTTCTATATCAGATATGTGAATTATGCAATGCCATGTTTTTCAGCCAGTTATCATATATGTGAATTATGCACCGCCATGGAGCCAGGCATCATATATGTGAATTATCTCATGCCATCTTTTTTTTCATTACGTATTCCATTTGTCGACAATCTGTGTATATTGAACTACTCTTCATGTGTATCAGCCATTTGAGCCGGTTATGGAAAAATCTGGAGTGAAAACAAGGTCTTCAGAGCAGGCAATGGTACCTGTTGAAGCATATATCTCGATGGTTACAGGGAGCTCCTCAGAGGAGGATTCAGAGACAGATGACCAGTCCTATATCCCACCTGAGGTGTATGCTCTAAGTTGCAATGTTTATATTTCTCATATGATGCATATGGTGTCTTGCATTGCTTAGTTTAGACATCATATGCACAATATTGAATTCTATCTGCTTAGTTTAGAGATCATACATGCGAGTGCCAGCTGCTTAGTATATGAATCAATTATGTCAATTATATCATGCCATCCTGTATACTTAGACAACATGTATGTGAATTATTTCATCCCAACCTATTTTAGAAAGACATCATATAGTTTTGTCATGTCATCCTGTTTAGGTACTCATCATATGTTGAATTATGCCATTATATCCTGTTAAGTTATCCATCATATATCTGAAACTGTGTCATGCTATCCTGTTTAGTTAGGCATCATATATGTGAAATTGTGTCATGCTGTCCTGTTTGGTTAGACAACATATATGTGAATTACCACATCTGTCTATCATACAATGTCTGTACGTTCAATTTCTTTTCTTGTTTATCAGCCATTTGAATTGGAGGGGGTGATGGCAGTATCTAAGGGAGCAAAAACCCGTTCTTCACAAAAGACAGTGCTACCCGTCGATGCAGATAGAACCATGGTTGTACTGGCCCACAAACTAGCCCCACCACACATAATCGAGACTCTTCCAGATTGCACACTTACACCGTTGGGCAGAGAACCAGCTACAACCCATCTAACCGCAACCCCAGCGGATAGTAACCCACTTATAGTTGACAAAGCACCATGTCCACCACAGAGTACCCCCACACGAGCAGTTTGTAAAGCTACTGCAGTGCCCAAAGCACGAAGACCACCACAGCTAACCCAAACTCCACGTTTAAAGCAGAAGAGCAACTGTTCTCAGGTCAGATTCCGTAGCTATGGTCCATACTCCTTTGCTGTTGCATCACTGTATTTACTCATACCAACTACTTTCGAATTTGAAGGATCCAATTGAAACTCCAATGGCGCAACAGGTATGTTTTAAACCTATTTCTTTAACTGGATTGCTGTTCTAACTTCTTGCTCTATGTTGATTTCAGTTTAAGTTGTATAAACAGTTATGTTCTCATGTGATGCACATTACAAGTGCTGCCAATGCTGTGTAGTTTCTCACACTTATATTCTGTCTATGCTGCTGTGTCTTAAAAATATATGAGTTGAACTGTGTCTCTATCTTGATTAGGGAACATAAACTAGAATGATATGGACAATACAGTGACCATAGTACATAGATATATGTTTGTTTCATGCTGTTATCCTGTCCACCTTACTACTGAACCGGTTTACCAAAATGAGTTTCGTATACTACAAGCTAAACCTGTGATGTGTCTGCTTGTTTCTCTTGTAGTATGCAAACAGAATATTGGAGAAGAGCACCCCACTATGCAATGGTAGAGAAAGTAATGCAGATAAGGTTCAAGATAGTGAGACAACCCTGTTGGTCTCCAAGAAAGGTGATAAAAACGATCTTGTAGACAGTGAGAAAACCCCACAGTCCTGCGTTGATGTAGTGTTCGAGTTACTGGCCAGTACCGCTGGCACAAGCTCTTCGAACTCGCTGCCTGAATCACTTCGGCTTCTTCAGTCTCAGCTACAAGCTGAAAGGCATCAGTCAGCTGTGCTGCGGCAAGAAGCCGAAGGACTGAGGAAGTCCCTGCAGAATTCAGATGCGTACTTTCTTGTGCAACAGCAAGCGCTGGAGGATTTAAGCGCCAAACAAGAGAAAGTTAATAAGCTTGCTAAGCATCTTGCCAGCATTATGGGTACCCAGGATATTGTTTCTTGAACTCTTCTGAAGTGGTTTCAGTTCTGGACTTGTTTTGCTGCGGCGTTTATATGCTGCTTTGTTCCCTATATTTGCACTGGTGGCGAACTTTGATGCCCAGTGGATGTAATATGTGTAATAGCCGTGATAGCCTAGCATAAGTTGCTTGCTTATTTATTTCCTTGTTGTCTTGTTTATTTGTTTGCTTGTAGTCAGTGCAGTTCTTTTTCCGCGGTTTGCTAGTGGCTGCAATAACCTATTTTTTAAAACTAGGCCACAATAACCATGGGCTAATATTTACTGTAGTGACACTGGGCCTCCTACGGGCCGTAGAAACAGTGGGCCTTCTACGGGCCGTAGAAACAGTAGGCCTTCTACGGGCCGTAGAAACAATGGGCCTTCTACGGGCCGTATCATCAATGGGCCTTATACGGGCCGTATGATCGATTGGCCAAACATGGGCCAATAACAGGCCGCATTATGGCCGTAAACGGGCTAGAGTTGGAATCGTCCGTTCATGGGCCGACCATAACGGGCCATCGTTAATAGGCCGTATTTGATGACGCTATGAAAACGGCCCAACGTATTAACGGACCACAAACGGGCCGACTGTAACCACGGGCTGAATTTGGCCCACAAGCAGAAAATGACAGTAACGGGCCGTAAGTAAACGAATGCTGGAAATGAGCCCAAGAATAAATGGGCTCTGAGAAGGCCGAAAGATAACATGGGCTGGAAACGGCCCAACGGAATAACGGGCCGTTAATGGGTATAAAGTGATACACTGTTCATTACGGGCCAGTTTCACCACGGGCCGTTAATGGGTGTAAAGTGATACACTGTTCATTACGGGCCAGTTTCACCACGGGCCGTTAATAGGCCAAGAGTTACATAGGGCCTCATATGGGCCGAAAGACGTCATGGGCCATACATGGGCCAGAAGTGAAAACGGGCTGGAATCATATTGGATGGCCCAGATGACGCTACTGGGCCTAATTCGGATAGGGCGTAACGGGCCTTGGGTTAGCGGGCTGTAAATGGGCTATATGCGAACAGGCCGTTAACAGGCTTTCCATGGGCCGGCCCGCCACCTTTTGACCAAGTCAAACGGGCCGGCCTTTTCACAGGAATGGGCCTCTGTTGGGCCGTGCCACGTGTCGACGTATCATAGGCGCCTTCTGTCCAATGAGTGGATGACATCTGTCCCAACGATGAGCCGACACGTGTTTCCTCCAGCCAATGATGATTTTACACGTGGAAAATCCCCATTGGTCGGGGCTGTTAACGGGTTATCGGATCCAAAACCCGACCCGATAGCTTAACGGCGTTCCGTTACGGTGGATGCCACGTGTCGGTCACCCTTGACGAAAGCACTTCTGTGACGCGCGATTTATCGTCATGGAAGTGCACACTTCCATGATGATAATTTTGGTAATGTCATGGAACACTTCTACGACAGCACAGGTATGCCTATCTTGATTCTGTCATAAAATCGTCATGGATGTACATGCATGACAAAAAACGCGACCTACTATGACAAACACGTATCATCACGGAAGTGTATTTTTTTTTGTAGTGCTAGCAGATGTAGGGGATGTAGGTTGGTACTGTCTACCCAGGATTAGAGTTATTGCTTCTGAAAGACTGTGTCTCGGCCATCCGTTTCTCAAACACCATGTAGTGCGAGAAATCCAACGGAGGAGATCGAGTCTTGTGGGGAAAAGTGCGCAAACCTCTGCAGAGTGTACAAACTAATCATGGTTAGCCGTGTCCCCGGTTATGGACATCTTGAGTATCTAGTACTTGAATAATTGATTTGATCTCATCACTCTAAGTTAATTTGTTGGGTTGATATTTTTTTTAATTGGGATTGAGTTGGAGGAACCTTCTCAATGTTTCAACCACCATGATAGTTAAATAAAATATATTCCTTTGCTGTAGGGAAAAATTGGCTTTTCGCAAAATATTATAACCATAGAGCCTCCAAAGCCATATATGCATGTAGTGATAGCTTTTACTTGTTCATTTGCTCTACTATGTTATCTTGCCAGCATATTCCATGTGCTGACCCATTTCGGGCTGCAACATATCATGTTGCAGACTTTTCAGACGAAGAGTAAGGTGCGCTAGGTCGTTGTCGTGCACTCAGCTATGTCGTTGGAGTTGATGGACTCACTTTATCTTTCAAGCCTTCCGCTGTTATCTTATTTAGATGGCCTTAAGACATATTTACTGTAATAAGTTCTCTCTTGAGACATTCGATGTAATAAGTGTGTGATTGCTACTCTGTTATAAATCCATTCAAGTACTGTGTGTGTCAGCATTACCGATCCAGGGATGACACTTATACACAGAGATTTGACCGTCTGAGGTTGGATCTCTACAAGATGGTATCAGAGCACACGCTGAATGTAGGACACGACCACTAAGATGAGCCATAAGTCACTCTTCTCTACTCATTTTCTGACTCCTCTCCATTTTCTACTCTTTAGGATGGCGGACTCAAGGAACAAGTTTGCACAATCGGATGAAGACACGCCATTTGGACGACACTTGAAGATGAGCCATTAGTATTTCAGACTCATGCCCATGTCGAAAGGTATGAGACCTTTGACAAGTACTTTGCCTACAAGATGGAGGAGAATAGCTCAGCTAGTGAGCATGTGCTCAGAATGTCTGAGTACTACAATCACTTGAATCAAGTGGGAGTTAATCTTCCAGATAAGATAGTGATTGACAGAGTTCCCTAGTCACTATCACCAAGTTGCTAGAACTTTGTGATGAACTATAATATGCAAGGGATAACAGAAATGATTCCCAAGCTCTTCGTGATGCTGAAATCGACGAAGGTAGAAATCAAGAAAAGCAACAAGTGTTGATGGTTGACAAGACCACTAGTTTCAATAAAAGGGCAAAGGGAAAAATGGGAACTTCAAATAGAACGACAAGCAAGTTGCTGCTCCCATGAAGAAGCCCAAAGCTAGACCCAAGCCTGAAATTGAGTTCCTCTACTGCAAAGGAAATGGTCACTTGAAGTGGAACTGCCCTAGATACTTGGCGGATAAGAAGGATGACAAAGTGAACAAAGGTATATTGGATATACATGTTATTGATGTGTACTTTACTAGTGTTTATAGCAACCCCTCGGCATTTGATACTGGTTCAGTTGCTAAGAGTAGTAACTCGAAACGGGAGTTGCAGAATGAACAGAAACTAGTTAAGGGCGAGGTGACGATGTGTGTTGGAAGTAGTTCCAAGATTGATATGATCATCATCGCACAGTCCCTATACTTTCAGGATTAGTGTTGGACCTAAATAAGTGTTATTTGGTGTTTGCGTTGAGCATGAATATGATTTGATCATGTTTATTGCAATACGGTTATTCATTTAAGTTAGAGAATAATTGTTGTTCTGTTTACATGAATAAAACCTTCTATGGTCATACACCCAATGAAAATGGTTTGTTGGATCTCGATCGTAGTGATACACATATTCATAATATTAAAGCCAAAAGATGCAAAGTTAATAATGATAGTGCAACTTATTTGTGGCACTGCTGTTTAGGTCATATTGGCGTAAAGCGTATGAAGAAACTCCATGCTGATGGGATTTTGGAATCACTTTATGCTTGCGAACCATACCTTATGGTCAAGATGACTAAGACTCCGTTCTTCGGAACAATGGAGCGAGCAACTGACTTATTGGAAATAATACATACTGATGTATGCGATTCGATGAGTGTTGAGGCTCGCGGCGGGTATCGTTATTTTCTGACCTTCATAGATGATTTGAGCAGATATGGGTATATCTACTTGATGAAACATAAGTCTGAAACATTTGAAAAGTTCATATAATTTCAGAGTGAAGTGGAAATCATCGTAACAAGAAAATAAAGTTTCTAGATCTGATCGTGGAGGAGAATATTTGAGTTACGAGTTTGGTCTTCATTTGAAACAATGCGGAATAGTTTCGCAACTCACGCCACCTGGAACACCACAGCGTAATGGTGTGTCCGAATATCGCAACCGTACTTTATTAGATATGGTGCAATCTATGATGTCTCTTACCGATTTACCACTATCGTTTTGGGGTTATGCATTAGAGACAGCTGCATTCACATTAAATAGTGCACCATCTAAATCCGTTGAGACGACACCATATGAACTGTGGTTTGTCAAGAAACCAAAGTTGTCGTTTCTTAAAGTTTGGGGTTGTGATTCTTATGTAAAAAAGTTTCATCCTGATAAGCTCAAACCCAAATCGGAGAAATGTGTCTTCATAGGATACCCAAAGGAGAAAGTTTGGTACACCTTCTATCACAGATCCGAAGGCAAGACATTCCTTGCTAAGAATGGATCCTTTCTAGAGAAGGAGTTTCTCTCAAAAGAAGTGAGTGGGAGGAAAGTAGAACTTGATGAGGTAACTGTACCTGCTCCCTTATTGGAAAGTAGTTCATCACAGAAATCTGTTCATGTGACTCGTACACCAATTAGTGAGGAAGCTAATGATGATAATCATGTAACTTCAGATCAAGTTACTACCGAACCTCGTAGGTCAACCAGAGTGAGATCCGCACCAGAGTGGTACGGTAATCCTATTCTGGAGGTCATGTTACTTGACCATGATGAACCTACGAACTATGAGGAAGCGATGATGAGCCCAGATTCCGCGAAATGGCTTGAGGCCATGAAATCTGAGATGGGATCCATGTATGAGAACAAAGAGTGGACTTTGGTTGACTTACCCGATGATCGGCAAGCCATAGAAAATAAATGGATCTTCAAGAGGAAGACAAACGCTGATAGTAGTGTTACTATCTACAAAGCTCAAATTTTCGCAAAAATGTTTTCGACAAGTTCAAGGTGTTGACTACGATGAGATTTTCTCACTTGTATCGACGCTTAAAAATCTGTCCAAATCATGTTAGCAATTGCCGCATTTTATGAAATTTGGCGAATGGATGTCAAACCTGCATTCCTTAATGGATTTCATAAAGAAGAGCTGTATGTGATGCAACCAGAAGGTTTTGTCAATCCTAAAGGTGCTAACAAAATATGCAAGCTCCAGCGATCCATCGATGGACTGGCGCAAGCATCTGGGAGTTGGAATATACACTTTGATAAGTTGATCAGAGCATATAGTTTTATACAGACTTATGATGAAGCCTGTATTTACATGGAAGTGAGTGGGAGCACTACATCATTTCTGGTAAGTATATGTGAATGACATATTGTTGATTGGAAATAATGTAGAATTTTCTGGAACGCATAAAGGAGTGTTTGAAAGGAGTTTTTGAAAGAAAGACCTCGGTGAAGCTGCTTACATATTGAGCATCAAGATCTATAGAGATAGATCTAGGCGCTTGATAAGTTTTTTCAATGAGTACATACCTTGACAAGATTTTGAAGTAGTTCAAAATGGAACAGTCAAAGAAAGAGTTCTTGCCTGTGTTACAAGGTGTGAAATTGAGTAAGACTCAAAGCCCGACCATGGAAAAAGATAGAAAAATGAAAGTCATTCCCTATGCCTCAGCCATAGGTTCTATAAAGTATGCCATGTTGTTTACCATATCTATTGTATACCCTACACTGAGTTTGGCAAGGGAGTACAATAGTGATCTAGGAGTAGATCACTGAACAGCGGTCAAAATTATCCTTAGTGGAATAAGGATATGTTTCTCGATTATGGAGGTGACAAAAGGTTCGTCGTAAAGGGTTACGTCGATGCAAGTTTTGACACTGATCCAGATGACTCTAAGTCTCAATCTGGATACATATTGAAAGTGGGAGGAATCAGCTAAAGTAGCTCCGTCCAGAGCATTGTAGACATAGAAATTTGCAAAATACATAAGGATCTGAATTTGGCATACCCGTTGACTAAACTTCTCTCACAAGCAAAACATGATCACACCTTAACACTCTTTGGGTGTTAATCACATGGCGATGTGAACTAAATTACTGACTCTAGTAAACCCTTTGAGTGTTGGCCACATGGCGATGTGAACTATGGATATTAATCACATGGTGATGTGAACTATTGATGTTAAATCACATGGCGATGTGAACTAGATTATTGACTCTAGTGCAAGTGGGAGACTGAAGGAAATATGCCCTAGAGGCAATAATAAAGTTGTTATTTATATTTCCTTATATCATGATAAATGTTTATTATTCATGCCAGAATTGTATTAATCGGAAACATAGTACATGTGTGAATCATAGACAAGCAGAGTGTCACTAGTATGCCTCTACTTGACTAGCTCGTTGAATCAAAGATGGTTAAGTTTCCTAGCCATAGACATGAGTTGTCATTTGATTAACGGGATCACATCATTAGAGAATGATGTGATTGACTCGACCCATTCCGTTAGCTTAGCACTTGATCGTTTAGTATGTTGCTATTGCTTTCTTCATGTCTCCGAAGGTGTTTGTTGGGTTGGCATAGATCGAGATTAGGATTTGTCACTCTGAGTATCGGAGAGGTATCTCTGGGCCCTCTCGGTAATGCACATCGCTATAAGTCTTGCAAGCAATGTAACTAATGAGTTAGTTGCGGGATGATGCATTATGGAACGAGTAAAGAGACTTGCCGGTAACAAGATTGAACTAGGTATTGAGACCGACGATCGAATCTCGGGCAAGTAATGTCGGAGTAAATGGCCACGGGTAGCCTAACCGACCCCCCTGGCCATTCGAGCCTTCAAGCATACAAAGCATAGGGCCGCCTTCCCCCGGCTGGCTATCCCCAGGCCCGACTACCAGAAGGCGACCCGGCCTCAGAAATCTTCCCCAAGAAAGATACGAGATGGCCGACTCCAGGGAGCCGGCCCCAAGAGGACCGACTCCTAGAAGCCGGCCATGAAGAAAGCCGACTCCCAGAAGCCGGCCAAGACTGCACCCACCAAGACTGTATCCACATAATGGTGATAAGACAAGGTGTGGCCGCAGTACAGCCCACTACCCCCGAATCCCGAAGCAGGCATGGCCACAGGGCGCCGTACGGGCCAGCCATCCCCCGTCCGGCGCGACACTGTAGCCATGTTGGCCTCGATGTCACCCACGACAGGCGCCAGTATGGCCCGTGGGCGGTGGGCCCCTTTAGCCAGAGAGACACTCGAAGGCGGCCCGGCCTCCCCTAGTCGGCCAGGGGCATGGCCGTCTCCCAATAGCCGGCTACCTCCCTCACTCGAAACATGTGCCTCATTAAGGAGACAAGACGAGGTAAGGCTACAGTGAGAGCCCGCAAGGCGGCGGCACTGTGGCCACGCTTACCTCGACAAAGCCCTCGTCATCAGAGGCGAGGCAACAGTAACCAGCCGCCGACAAGGCCCCCAAGCGGTGGGGCCGGCCTGTCGGCCAAGAGGCCGGCAGCCGGGAGGACCCACCAGTCGGCGGGCCCCAACGGCCGGCGGAGAAGCCGGCGAGCATAGACACTGACGGCTGGGACCCGCATCCAGCCGGATTACCATTGTACCCTTGGGGGGTAGGCCTATATAAGCCCCCGGGACACCCATGCAAAGGGTTGATCTCATAGAGTTTCACACACCACATAGAGAGAAAAGGAGAGCTAGCCTTGCCCTTCTTCTTCCTCTAGCCAAACAGCTCAAGGAGCACTTGTAGCTTCTTGTATTGATCTAGTGACCATGCGGAGACCCCGCAGAGCAGGACTAGGGGTGTTATCTCCACGGAGAGCCCCGAACCTGGGTAAGATCCGCCGGCGTGCATGTCTTCGCCTCATCCCATTTCCAGGCACCGACGATGTCTTACTGGCTCCCACAATGATAAGCCACCCGTTGGCATATGTCGCACCTACCACCCGACATTTGGCGCCCACCGTGGGGCCAGGTGCACTGTCGTCCGGAGACCTATTCTGGACGGGAACCCTTTTCCTCCCCCGCGAGCGTAGCCAGCCTGCTACGCCCGATGGCGCTTGCCTTGACGCGCTGCAAGGCGTCGACGACGCCTGCGCGGCGAGCTGCCTCGCCGACCTTCTTGGCGAGACTCGCATCTCTGACGAGCCCGCGTCCGACGCAGGCACAGACTACCCCGAGAGTCGCCTCGTCAGCCTCCTCACCAGCTTCACGTCTCCAGCGAGCTTGCTGTGGACCTGGAATCGGTCGGCTCCACCGACCCGATGCTTGTCGACTCCGGCACGGCATCGCTCGACGCCTACCCCTCCGATGTGGTAGTCTTCGACGACCCTCTCCCTCGAGCCGACAGTGGCAGCAGCGTTGTCACTGAGGTGCTGGTCATCAGCCACGGCGCCGACTCGGGCGAGAACACCCACGACGCCCTACAAGCGGCGATGCATGACTTGTCCGTCCCTATCCCGGCCGACGCCGACGCCGAGACTCTGGAGGCACGCCGCCTCGCCCTCATCGCGGAGGGCCAGAAGATAGCCTCCATGAGACGCCTCACTGAGGCTCACCAGCGCGAAGTCGACCGCGCCGCCTTTGGCACGCCGCCTCATGGCGGGCCGAGCCGAGCCAGCCCCGTCAAGAAACGCGGCGCGGCCATCGCCAGCATGCTAGGGGCAGACCGCCCAGTCTACGCCACACCGATCGAGAATCTGCGAGCCGCTCAGGCGGCCGCAGAAGAGCTGAACGGGCTGGGGGCTGATGACCTCCCTACTTGACGAGGCGCATCCAGCAGCTGATCGACGCGGCCGCAGAACGGCATGAAGCCGGCGCCCGCGCTGAGAGTCCTCCCCCACGCCGAGAACACGCCGCGACATCCCGGTCGCCGACTACGAGCGGCGCCCGCGCAAGGAAAGACAAGGAGCCGGCTGCTAGCCGCAGCCGGACTCGAATAACCATCGAGCGCGACGTAGAAGGCCGCCCTCGAGCTGTGGAGCGCCAGGGCAATCCGCCTCCTCCCCCGCCTCGTGGGGAGAGATATCCCACCCCGCCGCCTGTCACGCATCCGACTCTCGGTGGCCGACTAGGCCACCGCGAAGGAGTCGGCGAGAACAATGCCCGCCACCGGATCGACCGCCTAGCACGATCCCTGGCGCTAGAAGAAGAAGACGATGTCGGCCCGCCTTGCTTTGGCCCCCGCATCCGCGACGAGCCCTTCCCCAAAGGGTTCTCACTCCCCAGAGACACGCCCAAGTACAACGACTCTGTGAAGCCGGAAGATTGGCTCATCGACTACTCTACCGCTGTCAGCATAGCGAACGGCAACAGGCGCGTAGCCGTGAAGTACGTCCCTCCTATGCTTCAGGGCACGACACGCACCTGGCTGAACAGCCTCAAGCCCTACAGCGTCAACAGCTGGCTGAACTTCACGGAAGTCTTCGTCCGCAACTTCACCAGCACGTACAAGCGGCCTCCAAAGCCTTGCCAGCTCTCCTTGTGCGTCCAAGGGCCCAGCGAATCGACTCGCGACTACCTTACGCGGTGGGCCGAGCTCTGCAACTCCTGCGAGGGGGTGCACGAGGTTCAAGCCATCGAATAGTTCACCGCCGGGTGCCGAGAGGGCACCCTCCTTAAGCACCGACTCCTCTGCGACGAGCCGGCTACCCTCGACGAGCTGCTGGTCATAGCAGACAAGTACGCCACGGCCGACTCCTCGATGAAGATCGAGCTCCGAGTGGACGCCTCTGGGAAGGTGCTCGCTCCGGCTCCCAAGACGCCGGCTGGTGACTCCAACCGACGCCCCTACCAGAACGACCACAAGCGCAAGGCCCCTATGCCGCCTTCCACCAGTCGGCAGTTGGCCACTCTCGAAGACGAGCAGCCCGAAGAGCGGCCAGCTCCCAAGAAGAAGGGCGGAAGGCCGGCTTGGCAGCCGGCCTTCTCCTACGAGCAGACGCTCGATGCCCCCTGCAAGTTTCACAGCGGCGCGAAGCCGTCCAACCACACGACCCGAAAGTGCCACTGGCTCACACGGATCTCCAAGGGCGAGGGGCTGGTGCCGCCTCCGCCTCCCGGCCCGCCGCCTCCAGCCCCCCAGCAGCCGGCTGCTCGACCAGCAGCCGGAGCCATTCAGGATGAATTCCCATATGATCACGCCGCCTACGTCGTCTTCACGAGCCAGGTTGAAGATAAGCGCAGCCGGCGCCGACGGCACCAAGAGGTCAACGCGGTCGCCTCCAGCAACCCCGAGTTCATGCATTGGTCTGAAAGGCCTATCAGCTGGAGCCAGGACGATCACCCAGAGGTGATGCCGTCTCCTGGCTCCTACGCGCTGGTGTTGAACGTCACCCTCGTGACGGAGAGGCGAGCTGCCCGATTCTCCCGCGTGCTGATTGATGGCAGAAGCAGTATCAACATACTGTACCGCGACACCATGGAAAAGTTGAACCTCAAGGCGAAGCAGCTCATGCCAAGCCGGACCGTGTTCCATGGCATCGTACCCGGCTTGTCCTGTTCCCCAATCGGCAAGATCAAGATGGATGTTCTCTTTGGAGACAAGGATCACTTTCGCCGAGAAGCAATCTGGTTTGAGGTAGTGGACCTGGAGAGCCCTTACCACGCCTTGCTTGGCCGACCTGCCCTGGCCAAGTTCATGGCTGTGCCCCACTACGCCTACCTCAGGATGAAGATGCCGAGCTCAAAGGGGATCATCACTGTAGCCGGCGACTACAAGAAGTCCATCGAGTGCGCTGCAGCTAGCAGCCGACTGGCCGAGTCCCTCGTGGTTGCAGAAGAGAAGAAGATGCTTGAGCGAGTTGTGGCCATGGCCGGCTAGCAGCCGGCCCTGCCCCCCAACCCCAAGGAATATGATGCTCAGGGCTCCTTCCAGCCGGCCAAGGAGACGAAGAAGATACCTCTGAACCCGGAGAACCCGGAGAGGTTTGCTGTCATTGGAGCAAACCTGGACAGTAAATAGGAAGGCGAGCTCGCCGACTTCCTCCGTGAGAATCGAGACGTCTTTGCATGGTCCCCAAAGGACATGCCGGGTGTTCCGAAGGATTTCGCCGAGCACAAGTTACACGTCCGAGCGGACGCGAAGCCAGTCAAGCAGCCTCTCCGCCGACTGTCGGAGGAGAAGAGAAGAATCGTAGGAGAAGAGATAGCCTGGCTCCTGGCCGCCGGCTTCATTATGGAAGTGTTTTTCCCAGAGTGGCTTGCCAACCCGGTCTTCGTGTTGAAGAAGAACAACAAATGGCGTATGTGTATAGACTACACTAGCCTCAACAAAGCCTGCCCTAAAGATCCGTTTGCCCTACCACGGATTGATCAAGTGATAGACTCCACAGCCAGATGCGAGCTGTTGAGTTTCTTGGATGCCTACTCAGGATACCACCAGATCAAGTTGGACCCGGCTGACCGCCTGAAGACCACCTTCATCACATCGTTCGGAGCTTTCTGTTACCTGACTATGACATTCGGCTTGAGGAATGCCGGTGCCACATTTTAGCGTTGCATGCAGAAATGCCTCCTCAAGCAACTCGACAGAAATGCCCACGTCTACATAGACGATATTGTGGTGAAGACGGAGAAGCGCGGCACCCTGCTGGAAGACCTCAAAGAAACATTTGCCAACTTGCGCCGATTCCAGATCAAGCTCAACCCCGAGAAATGCGTGTTCGGAGTACCAGCCGGCCAGCTTCTAGGCTTTCTGGTCTCCCAACGCGGCATTGAGTGCAACCCTGTGAAGATCAAGGCCATTGAGATAATGGAGATTCCCACCAAGTTGCGAGACGTTCAGAAGTTCACCGGGTGCCTTGCCTCCCTAAACCGCTTTATCAGCCGGCTAGGAGAGAAGGCTCTCGCCCTGTACCTACTCATGAAGAAATCCACTCACTTCGAGTGGAATGACCAAGCAGACCAAGCCTTCCATGAGTTGAAGAAGATGCTGACCACTCCACCTGTCTTGGCGTCGCCGACTGAGAAGGAGCCCATGCTCCTCTACATTGCCGCGACTAGCCGAGTGGTCAGTACAGTCATCGTGGTCCAGCGCCCAGAAGAAGGCCGATCCCAGTTAGTCCAGAGGCCGGTATATTATTTAAGCGAAGTACTGTCCACCTCAAAGCAAAACTACCCGCACTACTAGAAGATGTGCTATGGAGTGTACTTCGCCGCCAAGAAGCTGAAGCCCTACTTTCAAGAGCATCCCATCACGGTCGTATGCACCGCCCTGCTTGCCGAGATCATAGGCAGCCGGGATGCATCCGGCCGGGTGGCTAAGTGGGCCATCGCGCTGGCCCCTTACACAATCTTCTACCAGCCCCGCACCGCCATCAAGTCCCAAGCATTGGCCGACTTCCTTGTCGACTGGGCCGAGACCCAGTACCTACCGCCGGCTCCCGACTCCACTCATTGGAGGATGCACTTCGACGGGTCCAAGATGCGCACCGGCTTGGGAGCCGGCATCGTCTTCACCTCTCCCAAAGGCGACAAGCTCAGATACACGCTGCAAATCCATTTTGCCGCCTCCAACAATGTGGCTGAGTACGAGGCGCTCATACACGGGCTTCGGCTAGCCAAAGAGCTCGGCATACGCCGGATCATGTGTTATGGCGACTCGAACTTGGTGGTCCAGCAGTCGTCTGGCGACTGGGACGCCAAGGATGCAAACATGGCGAGCTATCGATTCCTCGTCCAGCAGATTAGTGGATACTTTGAAGGGTGCGAGTTCCTTCACGTGCCACGGGCCGACAACGACCAAGCAGATGCCCTGGCACGGATCGGCTCCACCCGACAGGCTATACCAACCGGTGTCTCTCTCCAGCGCCTCCTCAAACCGTCTATTAAGCCGTCTCCGGAATCGGACTCTATCTTCGTACCGCCCGCCCCTGATGCAGCTGGATCCGACTGGAGGAACCCAGTAGGCGGCTCAGGGACTTCGACAAGCGGCCCGGGGACTGCCGTAGTCGCACCCGGCTCGGGGACTTCAGAACCCGGTCCGGGGACTGCAGCAGTCAGCCCGGGGACTGCAGCGGCACAAGAAGCGGTGGCCGACTCCAACTCTCCACCACCCAACCCACCCACCTGGGTCACAGTGGCCGTACTAACAATAGAAGAAGTCACAGCTCCATCATGGGCCCAGCCCATCCTCAACTTCCTAGTCAACAGAGAGCTACCGACTGATGAGATCTCGGCAAGACTAGTGCAACGCCGAGCTGGAGCATACACAATAATAAACAAAGAACTTGTCAAGCGTAGCGTCACTGGAGTCTTCCAGCGCTGCGTCGAGCCAGGGAAGGGCATAGCAATCCTCAAGGATATCCACCAAGGCGAATGCGGCCACCACGCAGCCTCAAGATCACTTGTCGCCAAAGCTTTCCGCCATGGTTTCTTCTGGCCGACTGCTTTGGAAGATGCCAAGGAATTAGTCAAATGCTGCAAAGGATGCCAAGTCTTCAGTTCCAAGCAACACATGCCGGCTTCTGCACTCAAGACCATCCCCCTCACCTGGCCCTTTGCCGTTTGGGGGCTGGACATGGTGGGCCCATTCAAGATAGCCCGCGGCGGCATGACACATTTGCTTGTCGCCGTGGACAAATTTACCAAGTGGATTGAAGCGAAGCCGATCAAGAAGCTGAATGGGCGGACTGCCGTGACATTCATCGCAGACATCACTACTCGGTATGGTGTGCCACATAGCATCATCACCGACAACGGCACAAATTTTGCCAAGGGAGCACTGGCACGTTTCTGCGCGACACAGGGCATCCGACTGGACTTAGCGTCTGTTGCCCACCCGCAGTCAAACGGCCAGGTCGAGCGAGCAAACGGGCTCATCCTCTCCGGCATCAAGCCCCGACTGGTCGTACCACTGGAGCGTTCGGCCGGCTGCTGGCTCGATGAGCTGCCGGCTGTCCTCTGGAGTCTGCGTACTAGCCCAAACAAGTCAACCGGCTTCACTCCGTTCTTCCTTGTATATGGTGCCGAGGCGGTCATCCCAACTGACATCGATTTCGACTCGCCTCGGGTCACCATGTAAACGGAGGCGGAGGCCAAGGAAGCGCGAGAAGACGGTGTCGACCTGCTGGAAGAGGGCCGGCTGTTAGCACTCAGCCGGTCCGCCATCTACAAGCAGGGTTTGCGCCGTTACCACAACCAGAAGGTCAAGCCAAGATCCTTCCAAGAGGGCGACCTTGTGCTCCGGCTGATCCAGCGAACAGCCGGCCAGCACAAGCTCTCGGCCCCTTGGGAAGGCCCTTTCGTCGTTAGCAAAGCACTAGGCAATGCCTCCTACTACGTGATCGACGCACATAAGCCAAGAGCACGCAAGAGGGATGATTCCGGCAAGGAGTCAGAACGACCATGGAACGCCAACCTCTTGAGAAGAGTTGAAAGCAGTATGTATCATGCTACCTTTTTTGTATTAAGTACGAGACAACGGGCCCCTCGAGGCGCACTCGGGGACTGCCCTCCTTTATCTATGAATGACGAGTGTCATACTCATGAACGTATTAGTACATTTGATTTTCTGTCTGGCACCGGGTTCGACTAGTCGGCCCGGGGACTGGCCGCCTTAAGTTATATTAAAAGTTCTACCTGAAGTCAGACAAGTAGTGTGACCAGCACCCGAGCCCTGTCTTGTTGAAAGTCGCAGCTCGAAGAACCGACTGTCCGACTGGCAAGAGCCAAAGGCAGAAAGGATGCCCACACGAAAAATGGCTAAGGACTAACGAACTTATATAACACAAGCCGGCCTCCAACCACGCCTACCGGCTATCCAAACAGCCGGCTGGCCGGCCTCCCAGTCACTTCGCTCCAATCCAACAAAGCTAGAGTGCTTGCCCTCGCAACTGGCCAAGCACTTCTCCAGCCACAGACTGCAGAGCAGCTGTCCGGCTGGGAAGGCGGCAACCAAGGGAGGGCGGCAAAGGAAACAGCCGAAGGACGACGTGCAAAGAACAAGGGAAAGCCAAACGCATGCATAATTATATTTACACATAAGGCCTCCAACAGGCCGGTAGTCAATATAGTTCGAATACACCCCGAGTGGGTGGAATTGTGCAAACTTAACAAAATACTGTTCCAAGAGTAATAAAACAGGAAAGAAGAGGCAGCAAATTAGACTAAGGGCGCAGCAGGGGAGCCGGGGTGGTCGGTGGAGACGGTGGCACCGGCTGGAGGAGTGGCCGGCTGGCGAGTCTCGGCTTGATCATCGCCGGCTGCAGGCGGTACGCTCGCACGTGCCTTGTTGTTGGAGGCACGGTCAAGCTAAGGCTGACCGGCCGCTCCACCATCTGGCGCGGCGTCTTCACCCTCCTCCTCCTCCTCCTCGCCCTCGTCGCTGGAGTCGATCTCCTCCGCCGAGTCCTCGCCATCTGCCGGGTTCAGCCCGAACCACTCCTCCGGCTGGGCAACGCCGTTGTCGTCCACCACAGGAGCAAAGGCGCTGGTGTCGGTGTAGTCGGCGATCGCCGAGGCTCGCTGGATGATAGCCGGCCGCACCGGCTCCAGCTCCGTGTCGGTCTCCTGCCGCCAGGTGGCCAGCTGGTCCAAACTCAGCTCGGGATATCAGGCCTTGACGAACTCCAGCGCCCGCCTGGCGCCGGACCGAGCCGCAGAAGCCTTCCAAGCCTCGAAGCGGCTGGCCGGCACCTCCAGCCAGTCGGCAGTCCGACTGGGGGTGCGGGGAATCACCTCACCGGGCCAGAGAGCGGCCAGCACCTGCGCCCCAACACGCTGAAGCCGGCGGAGCATGCGGTGAGCTGGCTGGAGGCGGGCTTGAATCGCCAAGAGCTGTTCCTCCAGCGATCGATGAGCGTTCAGCGCGATCGTGGCGCCAGCCTGCCTTTGCGCCTCGCGGTGGGCCTCGACGACCTGGTTGGCGGCAGTAGAGTAGCCAGGGAAGTACTCTGCGCAAGAAAGAAAGAGAAAGAAGAGAAAAATACCAAGTCAGAAAACGAACCAAGCGGCAAGCAAGGGACGAAGAAGAGGGCGGCCTACCGTCAACCAAGTGTTCGATCTGGCCGTAGCCGTTGATCAATGACTGTCTCGCCTCGGCCCAGCTCGCCGCCTCCGTCTCCTATTCGGCTTGAAGGGCGGCCTCGCTGTCCTGCACCGCCTTCAAGGCCGCCTTGTGGCTCTCCTCCTGGTCGGATAGCCTCTTGGCCAGGCGGTCACGCTCCTGGGCCAAGGCATCAAACTCGGCTTCCTTAGCGCGAAGGGCGGCCTGAGTCCCACCCAGCTGCTCCCTCAGTTTGGCATTGGCCGCTGTAGGCATGGCAGAGAAGAAAGAAGCAATAAGGAAGAATTCGTCAAGAAAGATCCGACCCGACTGCTCAGCAGTCGGCCCGAATCTCGGGGACTACACCCAGTGGGTGCGCTGACGCGCCCCCACATGAGAAAAAAGATGAAGCACTTACCCCGGCTCTCAGATAGATCAGCATTCTTCTGGGTCAGCTCCCGAGCCTGGGAGTTGAAGGCAGCCGCGCGGAGGTTGTGGTAGTCCTGCAAGTCAGGCAGAGAAGCGAATGAGAACAAGATAGTAAACAAAGCCCGCTAAGAAGTTCCCAGCCGCCTGCTCAGCAGCCGACTCGGAACTCGGGGACTACACCTAGTGGGTGAGCTGACGCGCCCCCACGGAAGAAACCAAGATAAAAAAGCAAAATCGGGAAGACTAACCCGAATGGCCGCTCGCGTCGCAAGGAACTCGTCATTGTATTTCCTCAGCGCCGCAGCCTAGGACTGAAGCCGGTTCCGGACATCCTGCGCCGCCATGTTCACCACGGCCGTCCCTCCACCCGGCGTCCACCCCGTGCTGGCGCTGGCCGCCTCCACGTCCTGGGCCGACGAGCCGGAACCCGCGGCCTTCTGCGGGTCCGAAGTGGCCTTCCCCGCGCGCTGGCGCGTTGGCGACTGGACCACCAGGTCCGTCCTCACAGCCGGCTCACCCCCAGCCGGTTTTATAGGTGGCGCGTTAGGTCGGCTGCCTTGGGCCGCCCCAGTCGGCGAGGACGGTGCCGCCTCCCTCTCCGGGACGACGACGTCGTCCCCTTCCCTCTCCAGCCCCGGTAGGTCGCCGCGGGCTTCCTCCGGCGGGGGCTCCAGGACCTCGGGCGCCTCGACACGCAGAGCGGTGACAAGCAAGGCCCCTTCCGCTGTTGCCGCGGCCGCAGCCTCCGCTTGGGCCTTGGCCGCCGCGTCGGCATGCGCCTTCGCCGACTCCTCCTCCTCCTGTGCCGCCTTGGCGGCAGCCGCCCTCAGCTCCTCCGCCTCCCGCTCCTCCCGCGTATCCCGCGCATTTCGCTCCGTCGCCGCCTGAAGCTCGGCGCGGGGGTCCACACGGCGGTTGCTCCCGGATCCTCCCAGTGATCCAACCACAGAGGCGGCAGCAACCCGCTCAAGAGAAAGCGGAGCCCTGATTTTTGAGAAAGAGCAAGGATTCAGAAATCTACAAAGAAAAGAAGAAAGAGTACGCAAAAGAATATACACTTACGCTGACACCGTCTGCGGCTGCTTCACCACCTTGCGGAAGCGGGCCGCCTTCGCGGCCGCCTCATCCCGCCTGGTCGCCGCCGCCCCGCCCTTGGGCTTCTTCGGCCGACTACCGAACAAGCCCGGCGCGGCCCGGCGCTTCTGCCCGCCGCCCCGAGCAGGCGGCGCGGCGGAGGAACCCGCGCCATGGCCAGACGCAGGCTGGCGGCGTGGGACGATTTCCGCCTCGTCGTCATCCGGCCAGTCGTCGAAGCTGACTCCAAGCTCGGAGCCGCCTGCTTCGCCGCCGGCTTCACCGCCTCCCGCCTCGGTGTTGTCGTCCATGGCGGCCGCCCCCAAGTCGTGGTCCTCCAAGTCATGCTCCGTCCGGTCGGGAAGAAATCGGCGATCCGCCCCCGACCCGGCCGCAAGTCGAAGGAGAGGGCTTTGCCAAGACGTGTCGGCTGGTCATAGTCGGCCAAGAAAAACTCGGCGACAAAACTAAGAGAAGAAAGGGTAAAGAGAGCATACCATAGGCGGAGGATGTGCATGGGAGTATGGCTCCTTGCCAAACCGCCACTCTGCGGAGAGCTTGCAGTTCGCAAGATAATTCACCATATGAGCCACCTCGTCGTGCGGCATATCCTTGGTGCACATCCGACTCGGATCGAGTTGGCCGCTCATCTGACAGATCAGGTGAGGGCAGCTTTGAAGCGGAAGCACCCGGCGCGAAACGAAGGCGACCAGCAAGTCGGCCCCAGTCAGGCCCTCCGACTGGATCATCACCCGGAGTCGGGCGACAGCCGCGGCTCCAGCCTGCGACAGCGTCACGGCCCGATAGGACCACTGGGGCCGCCTCCCAGCCAGCGGGCCGGCTACGTAAGCCGGCAAGTTGACGTAGTCGCCTTGCGGGGCGACGTTCCTCACCTAGAAATACGACTTCTGCCAGAGCTTCACCGACTGGATCAGCGTGATGACGAGGAAGGGGTTGTCCGCCGCCGGCGTCCACATCGCGATGAAGGCGCCGCTCTGAGCCGGCACGCCCTGCATGCGGGTGCCGAGCTTAGATTGGAAGAACTCCCCCCAGAGCTCGAGGGTGGGGAGAACGCCAAGAAAGCCTTCGCACAGGGTGACGAAGGCGGACATCAGCACCACCGGTGTTCGGAGTGAGGTGGTGCGGCTGGAGTTGATAGAAGTCGAGGAAGGAGCGGAAGAAGGCGCTCGCCGGCAAGCCGAGGCCGCGCAGGAAATCCGAGCGGAAGATTACCCACTCGCCTTCCTCCGGCGCCGGCGTGATCTGCTCCTCCGGCGCGAGACGGACCCGCACCTGGTCCTTGCCGGGCAACCGCCGCGTCTTGCGGAGGAAGTCGATGTGGTCCATATGGACGTTGGAGCCGTCCCAGTCCCTGCTGTACTGCATGGTGGCGAGAAGCTAACGAGGAAGAGTGCGGCGGTGGAGAAAGCACGGCCCTGCGGCGGCAAAGTTGCGGGACGAAGTGAAGATTGGTGGGACGGCGTGGCGGCGAGGCGCTGCTGCGAGGGAAAGCAGGAGGAAGAAGATGGCGGAGAAGAGAGGAGCGTGCGAGCGTTTGCCGCTTCCCCTCCTCCCCCTACTTATAGCCTCATGCGGCGAAGCCGAGGAGGCGAGGCGTGGGGAGGAACGTGGGATTAACTGCGCCAACTCCCCCACGTCCCGCGATTATTACGCCCTAACGGCGTGCGGAAACCGCCGCCGGAAGACGTGCGGACAGCTCTGGGCCACAGAGGATCCGCGCCTGGGCCTAGGCGTAGGAGTGGTGGGCCCTCGGCCTGCGGCGACGTCCTGTCACGCGCGTGGGTTGGCAGGCTTTTTTCAGCCTGAGGAGGCCACGTGGTTCGCGGGCGGCGAGCGGCCGGCCCGCAGCCCGGCGCACGCACAACCAGACTCCCGCCTTCCGACTTTAGAAATTTCGCCAAGACGGCGCGCCCAACCGAAGCCGGCTCCCAGCTGCTGGCTCGTCAAGATAAGAAGCTGACCGAGCTTCTCGACCTCCTCTCAGCCTCGAAGCCCAAGCAGCTTCGGGGACTACTATCGGAGTAATTGGCCACGGGTAGCCTAACCGACTCCCCCTGGCTCCTCGAAAAATTATCAGGCCATTCGAGCCTTCAAGCATACAAAGCATAGGGCCGCCTTCCCCCGGCCGGCTATCCCCAGGGCCGACTACCACAAGGCGACCCGGCCTTAGAAACCTTCCCCAAGAAAGATACGAGATGGCCGATTCCAGGGAGCCGGCCCCAAGAGGACCGACTCCCAGAAGCCAGCCATGAAGAAAGCCGACTCCCAGAAGCCGGCCAAGACTGCACCCACCAAGACTGTATCCACATAACGGGGATAAGACAGGGCGTGGCCGCAGTACAGCCCACTACCCCCGAATCCCGAAGCAGGCATGGCCACAGGGCGCCGTACGGGCCAGCCATCCCCCATCTGGCGCCGCACTGTAGCCATGTTGGCCTCGATGTCACCCACGACAGGCGCCAGTACGGCCCGCGGGCGGCGGGCCCTTTTAGCCAGAGAGACACTCGAAGGCGGCCCGACCTCCCCTAGTCGGCCAGGGGCGTGGCCGGCTCCCAATAGCCGGCTACCTCCCTCACTCGAAACATGTGCCTCATTAAGGAGACAAGACGAGGTAAGGCTACAGTGAGAGCCCGCAAGGCGGCGGCACTGTGGCCACACTTACCTCGACAAAGCCCTCGTCATCAGAGGCGAGGCAACAGTAACCAGCCGCCGACAAGGCCCCCAAGCGGTGGGGCCGGCCTGTCGGCCAAGAGGCTGGCAGCCGGCGGGACCCACCAGTCGGCGTGCCCCAACGGCTGGCGTAGAAGCCGGCGAGCATAGACACTGATGGCTGGGACCCGCGTCCAGCTAGATTACCATTGTACCCCTGGGGGGTAGGCCTATATAAGCCCCCCGGGACACCCATGCAAAGGGTTGATCTCATAGAGTTTCACACACCACATAGAGAGAAAAGGAGAGCTAGCCTTGCCCTTCTTCTTCCTCTAGCCAAACAGCTCAAGGAGCACTTGTAGCTACTTGTATTTATCTAGTGACCATGCGGAGACCCCGCAGAGCAGGACTAGGGGTGTTATCTCCACGGAGAGCCCCGAACCTGGGTAAGATCCGCCGTCGTGCATGTCTTCGCCTCATCCCGTTTCTAGGCACCGGTGATGTCTTACTAGCTCCCACAATGATAAGCCACCCGTTGGCATATGTCGCACCTACCACCCGACAAGTAACATACCGATGACAAAGGGAACAACGTATGTTGTTATGTGGTTTGACCGATAAAGATCTTCGTAGAATATGTGGGAGCCAATATGAGAATCCAGGTTCCGCTATCGGTTATTGACCGGAGACGTGTCTCGGTCATGTCTACATAGTTCTCGAACCCGTAGGGTCCGCACGCTTAACGTTTGGTGACGATCGGTAATATGAGTTTATGTGTTTTGATGTACCGAAGGTAGTTCGGAGTCCCGTATATGATCACGGACATGACGAGGAGTCTTGAAATGGTCGAGACATAAAGATCGATATATTGGATGACTATGTTTGGAGTTCGGAAGGGTTCTGAGTGAGTTTGGACGAATACCGGAGTACCGGGGGGGTTACCGGAACCCCCCAGGGAGTGTAATGGGCCTCATGGGCCTTGGTGGAGAGAGGAAGGGGCGGTCAGGGTAGGCCGCGCACCCCCTCCCCCTCTAGTCCGAATTGGACAAGGAAAGCCCCCCCCTTTTTCCTCCCCCTCTCTTCTCCCTCCTTCCCTCCTACTCCTACTCTTGGAAGGTACTCCCGGTGGGAGTAGGACTCCCCTTGGGGCGCGCCTAGGAGGCCGGCCTCCTCCCCCTCCTCCACTCCTTTATATACGCGGGAGGGGGGCACCCCATACACACACAAGTTGATCATTGATCTCTTAGCCATGTGCGGTGCCCCCTCCACCATAATCCACCTCGGTCATATCATCGTAGTGCTTAGGCGAAGCCGTGCACCGGTAGCTTCATCATCACCGTCATCACGCCGTCGTGCTGACGAAGCTCTCCCTCGAAGCTCTACTGGATCGTGAGTTCATGGGATGTCACCGAGCTGAACGTGTGCAAATCACGAAGGTGCCGTACGTTCGGTACTAGGATCGGTCGATCGTGAAGACTTACGACTACATCAACCGCATTGTCATAACGCTTCCGCTTTCGGTCTACGAGGGTACGTGGACAACACTCTCCCCTCTCATTGCTATGCATCACCATGATCTTGCGTGTGCGTAGGATTTTTTTTGAAATTACTACGTTCCCCAACATAACATGCTACTTTATGGCATATGTGCCAGCTGATGAAGCTATGTACCTAGGGTAGGGTCATAGGCCTGACCTAGACACCCTCCCCTAGGACATCACCCTAAAGTCAGAAGCATTCAAGGGATAGCATCATCCACTTGAACAGAAGCATTCCACTCAGAAGATTCAATGTCACTCGACCGTAACAGAAGTCACTCGACGGACAGAAGATCTAAAGCCACTCTGCACAGCAACGGTCGGACATTTACTGTGTAGACTTAATGGTCATTTATGTCACTTTATTATTGGTGTTACCAGAAACGCCCCATCTTTATGTTCCTTAAACCCTGTGTAACTGAGGGCGAGAGGGGCCTGGCGGACTCTATATAAGCCACCCCCTCCTCAGGGACAAGGGTTCGCACCCCCTGTAACTCCACACACATATAATCCAGTCGACCGCCTCCGGGCACCAAGACGTAGGGCTATTACTTCCACCGTGAAGGGCCTGAACTCGTAAAACTTGTGTGTACAACTTCGCCATAGCTGGGATCTTGCCTCCTCATACCTACCCCCCATTCTACTGTCAGCCTTAGAACCACGACAGTTGGCGCCCACCGTGGGGCAGGTGTCTTAGCGACTTTTTGGTAAAGTTGCGATTTTTTCGATTCCCATCATCATGGTTTCCGGCGGTGGCTTGGCTGAGGGCCGCGAGATCCGTCTCGGCGCGCTCGTCTTCATTGCCGACGACTCCGCCTGGCTTCAGGAAGCTCCCCGTCTGCGGGGCGACGCACTTTCGCGTGTGCGTCCACGGCGTCCTTCTCCGGCAGCCGTCGACCCAGTATCGGTCGGCTCCTGTGGTGTCCTCGCTCCCCGCTGTTCGTCGACGCAAGCGATCCAGTCGGTCATGGCTTCAGCGGTGGGTGAGACACGCGGTGGCCCATCAGTCGGCCACCCCACAATTCGCGGCAATCGAGCCCGACGAAACTCTCTACGGCCTGTTCGACCTGTCGACTGGCACCGTCGAGACCGCATCCGAGTGCGATAGCAGCGATCCTGTGGCTGAAGTCTTGATGGTCAACGGACCGTGTAGTCCTCCTGGTTTCCCCTGCGACAACGGCGGTGATGGTGGCGGCGATCTGTCATGCATCCATGAGGAGTACCGCCCCGATCCCCTTTCTTCGCAGCAGAGGGAAGAGCTTCGCCGCTGCAACATGGATGCACTCCACACGCCCATCGTTGGAGAAACCCCCGAGGCCCGGGCCTTGGAGGAGGCGCGCCTGGCCAACTTGGCTGAGCACACTCGACTGGAGAACCTTCAGCATGCACTCGACGAGCGTGCTCGGCAGTGAATTCCCGAGTCCAGTCGACGACAGCTTTTTCCGCCTCAACCTCAGGTATACCGCACTCCGATTCAAAATCTCACTGCTGCAGCCCATATAGCAGAGTCAATTCAGCCCTCCCAGTCGAAGGCTGGTCAAGGTTTGATGCAGATCCGGGCCTTAATCCGGGTAGCCGGAGAGCAGAACACAGCAGTATCTCAGTCGCGGAATAGGATTCATAGCAGATCTGTGGTGGCAGACACAGTTCAGTCGGCCCACAGCCCAAGATCGCCCCCGCGGCATGAGGGACGTGGGCACCGGCAGGATCAGTACAGAAACCACGAGCAGTATGATCACCCAGTCGGCCGTGATGACCGTCGTCGAGTGCCCACACCTCCTCCGAGGAGTGGATCATATGTGCCTCGGCAACATGATGACAGACATCCTCACAGTGGCGAGCGAAGAATACCAGTCGACCCAAGGGGCCAGGCTTTGATGCGAGATCTATTCTCATTCAAGGTCTGGTTGACAGGAACAGAGCACACAGAGAGGGCCTTGACAGAGATCATCCGACGGGCAGCGGAGTTCATGTTTTAGGTCCAGAATGTTTCAGCAGAGTCATCAGGGCCGCAGTGATTCCTCCCAACTTCAGGTTGGCGACCGGAGTCAGCAAGTTCACTGGTGAGTCCAAGCCTGACACCTGGCTTGAGGATTACCGAGTGGCTGTATAGATTGGTGGCGATAATGATGAAGTGGCCATGAAGCACCTTCCTCTGATGTTGGAAGGCTCGGCCAGGGCATGGTTGACTCAGTTAGCACCTGGCAGTATATTCAGTTGGGAAGAACTCGCCCGAGTGTTTGTTAGAACTTTTGAGGGTACTTGCAAGCGGACAGCAGGGTTAACAGAATTGCAGCATCGTGTGCAAAAACCGAATGAAACTCTAAGAGATTACATTCAGAGGTGGACCGCTTTGCATCACACAGTGGAAAATGTGTCCCAGCATCAAGCAGTTTGTTCCTTCAAGGAAGGCGTTAAGTATCGAGAACTAGTTCTGAAATTCGGTCGGACGGGAGATATGTCTCTAACTCGGATGATGGAAATAGCCACTCGGTACGCAAACGGAGAAGAAGAAGATCGACTCCGCAGTGGAAAGGGCAAGCCAGTCACCCAGGACACCGGAGGGGTCGGAAACAGAAGCACAAAGCCGAGCCAGCTGCTCCTGGTGAAGCTTTAGTCGTGGCTCAAGGAAAGTTCAAGGGGAAGCCCAAAGGGCCCTGGACCCCAAGAAAGTGAAAGATCAAGCCAGAAATGATGTGTCAGATTTGCCATGTCACATTCACACCAATAAGGATGAAGAAGGCAATCTGATTTATCCTAAGTATACCACTCGACAGTGTCGGGTTCTGATCCAGCAGTTTCGAGAGAAACAACCTAGTGATAAGGAAAAAGAGTCAGACAAGGATGAGGACAAAGAGGAATATGATGGTTTTCCCAATGTCAATTCCACCCTAATGATTTTTGCTGATGTTGAGAGCACAAGCCGACTGAAAGTGATCAACAGAGAAGTGAATATGGTTGCTCCGGCAACGACAACATACCTGAAGTGGTCGCAAACAGCTATCACATTCGACCAGTCTGATCACCCAGCACGTATAGCCACCCCTGGGAGGCAAGCGTTGGTGGTCGACCTAGTTGTTGGAGGCACTCGACTGACCAAAGTGCTAATGGACGGTGGTAGCGGCATGAATATCCTTTTGCTGAAACCTTGAAGGGATGGGCATTCCGATGTCCAAACTTAGTGAGAGCAACACGAGCTTTCACGGCGTCATCCCTGGCAAGAAGGCTGAATCACTCGTCTAGATAACCCTTGACGTGGTTTTCGGTGATTCAAAGAATTACCGTAAGGAAAAGTTGACATTTGAAGTAGTGGATTTCCACAGTGCTTATCATGCTATTTTGGGGAGGCCAGCATATGCACGATTTATGGCTCGACCATGTTACGTGTATCTCAAGTTGAAAATGCCTGGCCCCAGAGGAGTGATCACGGTCACTGTCAATCGGCAGAAGGCAGAGGAATGTTTCCAGAAGGGTTCTAAAATTGCCGATGCACAAATGGCAGCAGTTGAAATGCAAGAGTATCAGAAGAATGCAGATCCGAGTGATTTGCTGTGAGCCAAGAAGCCTGCCACAAATTCTGCATTTCAGTCGTCCGGTGAAACAAAGCCGATTCATATTCACCCGACCGATCCTAATGCTGCTCCTACTCATATCTCGACATCACTCGACAACAAATAGGAAGAAGCGCTCATCCAGTTCCTCCGTGAGAACTTGGACATCTTTGCATGGAAACCTTCTGACATGCCAGGTGTACCCAGGGGACTGGCTGAGCACCGTTTGCGAGTCAACCCGAAAGTAAAACCAGACAAGGAACATCTTCGACAGTCCGCCGTACAGAAGAGAAAGGAAATTGGTGAAGAAGTGGCTCGGCTCCTGGCAGCTGAGTTCATCCGAGAGATTTACCACTCCGAGTGGCTCGCCAATGTTGTCATGGTCCCCAAGAAGGACGACTCACTTCGCATGTGCATTGACTTCAAGCATATCAATCGGGCCTGCCCGAAAGATCATTTTCCTCTCCCCTGCATCGACCAAATCGTCGACTCGACTGCGGGGTGTGAGCGTTTGTCTTTTCTGGACGCCTATTCCGGGTATCATCAGATCCGACTATATGGACCCGATGAGATAAAAACAGCTTTCATCACTCCATTCGGGTGCTTTTGTTATATCACCATGCAATTTGGTCTCAAGAACGCTGGTGCCACATGTATGAGGATGATTCAGAAGTGTCCTCTCACTCAAATCAGTCGGAATGTGGAAGCATATATGGATGACATTGTGGTCAAGTCGCGTAAAGGTTCTGATCTGTTGACTGACCTTGCAGAAACCTTTGCCAACCTGAGAAGGTATGATATCAAGCTTAATCCGTCGAAATGCACATTCGGAGTTCCTGGTGGAAAGTTACTCGGTTTCCTCGTTTCCGAACGAGGGATCGACGCGAACCCAGAGAAAGTTGGTGCCATACTCCGGATGAAGCGCCCTGTGCGTGTGCATGATGTCCAGAAGCTTACTGGTTGCTTGGCTGCCTTGAGTCAATTCATCTCTCGCCTCGGTGAAAAGGCATTGCCTCTTTACCGACTGATGAAGAAATCTAATAAGTTCGAGTGGACTCCTGAAGCTGACGCAGCGTTTGCAAAACTCAAAACTCTGCTTTCCACCCAGTCGGTGCTTGCTGCCCCAATCAGCAAAGAGCCTTTACTGCTTTATATTGCAGCCACTGGACAAGTTGTCAGTATAGTGCTCAGGGTCGAGCGGGAAGAAGAAGGAAAATCCTATAAAGTTCAGCGCCCATTGTACTATATTTCTGAAGTCTTGACTCCATCCAAGCAAACATATCTGCATTATCAGAAGCTTGTTTATGGAATTTACATGACCACGAAGAAGGTTGCACATTATTTCTCTGATCACTCCATTACAGTCGAGTGGCAAAGTGGGCGATTGAACTCCTTCCCTTAGAGATCAAGTTTGAGGCAAAGAAAGCTATCAAGTCCCAAGCAATAGCAGATTTCCTCGCCGAGTGGGTTGAGCAGCAACAACCGACTCAGATTCACCCGGAGCATTGGACCATGTTCTTTGATGGATCCAAGATGCTGAATGGTTCCAGTGTTGGAGTGGTATTGGTATCCCCCCGAGGCGACAAGCTCAGTTATGTTCTCCAGATTCATTTTGATTCCTCCAACAATGAAGCTGAATATGAAGCACTTCTGTACGGGTTGCGTATGGCCATTTCACTCGGCGTACGTCGCCTCATGGTCTACGGTGACTCAGGTTTGGTGGTTAATCAAGTAATGAAAGAGTGGGACGTCAGAATCCCGGCTATGACTGGTTGTTGCAACGCAATAAGAAAATTGGAGAAGAAGTTTGAGGGGTTAGAGCTTCACAATATACCCCGACTGAAAAACCAAGCTGCTGATGACTTGGCAAAGATAGGTTCCAAGAGAGAGGCCATTCCCAGCAATGTATTTTTAGAACATATTCACACACCTTCAGTTCAGGAAGTTCCTTTCACTGAAGAGCCCCCACAGCCTAAGAGTGCCACAGATCCGACTGAAGTCGAAGTCCCAGCCGTGGTCGACTTGATCATGGAGGTTTTGGTCGTTACTCCCGACTGGACAGTGCCATACATTGCATACATTCTTAGGAAAGAACTCCCAGAGGATGAAGAAGAGGCTCGACAGATCGTCCGTCGATCAAAAGCCTTTACTGTGATAAGAGGACAGCTGTTAAGAGAAAGTGTAACTGGGGTCAGCCAGAAATGCATCACGCCAGAAGAAGGCCGAATGATCCTCAATGATATTCACTCGGGGACGTGTGGTCACCATGCGCCCTCTCAGACCATCATGGCCAAAGCATACCGAGCCGGATTTTACTGGCCACATGCCAATGAGATGGCGAAAGAAATAGTAGACAAATGTGAAGGCTGTCAGTTCTACTCCAACATGTCCCACAAACCCGCATCAGCCTTGAAAACCATTCCACTCGTCTGGCCATTCGCTGTCTGGGGATTAGATATGGTTGGGCCCCTGAGGACTGGCAGAAGTGGTTTCACCCATGTGCTTGTGGCAGTTGACAAGTTCACCAAATGGATTAAGGCTAAGCCCATCAAGAATCTTGAAGCCAGTACTGCTGTCAGCTTCATCAGAGAATTAACATTCAGATATGGTGTTCCGCACATACTCATCACTGACATTGGGTCGAACTTTGATTCTGATGAGTTCAGAGCCTTCGGCGCTTCCCAAGGCACTCGAGTCGATTATGCTTCAGTCGCCCATCCCCAGTCGAATGGACAAGCTGAAAGAGCAAATGGATTGATTCTCAAAGGACTGAAACCCCGGTTGATGCGTGACCTCAAGCATACAGCTAGCGCCTGGGTCGATGAACTTCCATCAGTGCTTTGGCGATTGAGGACAACTCCCAATCGGTCGACTGGCCAAACTCCATTCTTCTTAGTCTATGGGGCTGAAGCTGTACTTCCGAGTGACTTGCTTCACAATGCACCCCGAGTCGAAATTTTCTCAGAAGATGAAGCAGAACAGGCTCGGCAAGATGCAGTTGATCTCCTGGAGGAGGAAAGAGAGATGGCCCTGATCCAGTCGACCATTTCTCAGCAAGACCTGCGTCGATTCCACGCTAGAAATGCGAGGGGTCGAGCATTTCAAGAGGGAGACTTGGTTCTTCGAGTGGATCAGCAGAAACCACACAAGCTCGCTCCTGCTTGGGAAGGCCCCTTCATTCTCACCAAAGTGCTCCACAACGGAGCATACCACCTCTACAATGTCGAGCACAATAAAGACGAGCCACACGCTTGGAATGCGGAGCTGCTCCGCCCCTTTTACACTTAAGCATTCAGACCGTTGAGATGTAATAAGAAATACCTTCTAGTTTGATTATCAAAGACACAGTTTTACAGTCTCCTAAATGATTGTTGTTCCTTTCTTATATGTTCTAAATCCCCCAGTGGGTGTCTTAGATGCAAATCCGCTTCGCCTAAGTTTCAAAAAAGAAAATCCTGCCGAGTGAAGAGCAAGCCTCTCACTCGGAGGCTTAGCTGCGAATCTGTTTCGCCTAAGTTTGAAAAATCCTACCGAGTGGTGAGCAAGCCTCTCACTCGGGGGCTTAGCTGCAGTCCAGTACTCGCCTAAGTTTGAAAAATCCTACCGAGTGGTGAGCAACCCTCTCACTCGGGGGCTTAGCTGCAGTCCAGTACTCGCATAAGTTTGAAAAATCCTACCGAGTGGTGAGCAACCCTCTCACTCGGGGGCTTAGTTGCAGTCCAGTACTCGCCTAAGTTTGAAAAATCCTACCGAGTGGTGAGCAACCCTCTCACTCGGGGGCTTAGCTGCAGTCCAGTACTCGCCTAAGTTTGAAAAATCCTACCGAGTGGTGAGCAACCCTCTCACTCGGGGGCTTAGCTGCAGTCCAGTACTCTCCTAAGTTTGAAAAATCCTACCGAGTGGCGAGCAACCCTCTCACTCGGGGGCTTAGCTGCAGTCCAGTACTCGCCTAAGTTTGAAAAATCCCACCGAGTGGTGAGCAACCCTCTCACTCGGGGGCTTAGCTACAGTCCAGTACTCGCCCAAGTGTAAAACACGTTCCGAGTGAGAACCGATCTTCTCGCTCGGGGACTTGGCCACACGCTCCATCCCGATCTGCAAGGACGACGAGGTGCAGGTCGACTGCGACCTTCTCCTTAGAGCTGCGCCATAAGTACAATGTGCGCTCCACCCTGATCCGCAAGGACGATGAGGTGCAGGTCGACTGCGACCTTCTCCTCAGAGCAGCATGCTACCTCTTGAGCACTGCGTTGGTTTTCCCTTGAAGAGGAAAGGGTGATGCAGCAAAGTAGCGTAAGTATTTTCCTCAGTTTTTGAGAACCAAGGTATCAATCCAGTAGGAGGCTACGCGCGAGTCCCTCGCACCTACACAAAACAAATAAATCCTCGCAACCAACGCGATAAGGGGTTGTCAATCCCTACACGGTCACTTACGAGAGTGAGATCTGATAGATATGATAGGATAATATTTTTGGTATTTTTATGATAAAGATGCAAAGTAAAATGAAAGCAAAGTAAAAATCAAAGGAAACAACTAAGTGTTGGAAGATTAATGTGATGAAGATTAACCCGGGGGCCATAGGTTTCACTAGTGGCTTCTCTCAAGAGCATAAGTTTTTACGGTGGGTGAACAAATTACTGTTGAGCAATTGACAGAATTGAGCATAGTTATGAGAATATCTAGGTATGATCATGTATATAGGCATCACGTCCGAGACAAGTAGACCGACTCCTGCCTGCATCTACTACTATTACTCCACACACCGACCGCTATCTAGCATGCATCTAGAGTATTAAGTTCATAAGAACAGAGTAACGCCTTAAGCAAGATGACATGATGTAGAGGGATAAATTCATGCAATATGATAAAAACCCCATCTTGTTATCCTCGATGGCAACAATACAATACGTGCCTTGCTGCCCCTACTGTCACTGGGAAAGGACACCGCAAGATTGAACCCAAAGCTAAGCACTTCTCCCATTACAAGAAAGATCAATCTAGTAGGCCAAACCAAACTGATAATTCGAAGAGACTTGCAAAGATAACCAATCATACATAAAAGAATTCAGAGAAGATTCAAATATTGTTCATAGATAAACTTGATCATAAACCCACAATTCATCGGTCTCAACAAACACACCGCAAAAGAAGATTACATCGAATAGATCTCCACGAGAGAGGGGGAGAACATTGTATTGAGATCCAAAAAGAGAGAGGAAGCCATCTAGCTACTAACTATGGACCCGAAGGTCTGAGGTAAACTACTCACACTTCATCGGAGAGGCTATGGTGTTGATGTAGAAGCCCTCCGTGATGGATGCCCCCTCCGACGGAGCTCCGGAACAGGCCCCAAGATGGGATCTCGTGGGTACAGAAGGTTGCGGAGGTGGAATTAGGTTTGTTTATCCGTATCTGATCGTTTGGGGGTACGTAGGTATATATAGGAGGAAGGAGTACGTCAGTTGAGCAACGTGGGGCCCACGAGGGTGGAGGGCGCGCCTGGGGGGGTAGGCGCGCCCCCTACCTCGTGGCTTCCTGGAAGCTTCTCTTACATAGGGTCCAAGTCTCCTGGATCATGTTCGTTCCGAAAATCACGTTCCCGAAGGTTTCATTCCGTTTGGACTCCGTTTGATATTCTTTTTCTGCGAAACTCTGAAATAGGCAAAAAACAACAATTCTGGGCTGGGCCTCCGGTTAATAGGTTAGTCCCAAAAATAATATAAAAGTGAATAGTAAAGCCCAATAATATCCAAAACAGAAGATAATATAGCATGGAGCAATCAAAACTTATAGATACGTTGGAGACGTATCAAGCATCCCCAAGCTTAATTCCTACTCATCCTCGAGTAGGTAAATGATAAAAACAGAATTTTTGATGCGGAGTGCTACTAGGCATAATTTCAATGTAATTCTTCTTAATTGTGGTATGAATATTTAGATCCGAAAGATTCAAGATAAAAGTTCATATTGACATAGAAATAATAATACTTCAAGCATACTAACTAAGCAATTATGTCCTCTCAAAATAACATGGCCAAAGAAAGTTCATCCCTACAAAATCATATAGTTCATTCATGCTCCATTTTCGTCACACAAGAATGCTCTCATCATGCACAACCCCGATGACAAGCCAAGCAATTGTTTCATACTTTAGTAATGTCAACTTTTTCAATCTTCACGCAATACATGAGCGCGAGCCATGGACATAGCACTATGGGTGGAATAGAATATGATGATGGGGGTTATGTGGAGAAGACAAAAAAGGAGAAAGTGTCACATCAATGAGCTATGGAGATGTCCATCGATTGATGTTAATGCAAGGAGTAGGGATTGCCATGCAACGGATGCACTAGAGCTATAAATATATGAAAGCTCAACAAAAGAAACTAAGTGGGTGTGCATCCAACTTGCTTGCTCACGAAGACCTAGGGCACTTGGGGAGGCCCATTTTTGAAATATACAAGCCAAGTTCTATAATGAAAAATTCCCACTAGTATATGAAAGTGACAAAACAAGAGACTCTCTATCATGAAGATTATGGTGCTACTTTGAAGCACAAGTGTGGTAAAGGATAGTAACATTGTCCCTTCTCTCTTTTTTTCTCATTTTTTGGGCCTTCTCTTTTTTATGGCCTTTCTCTCTTTTTTTTATTCCTCACTTGGGACAATGCTCTAGAAAATGATGATCATTACACTTCTATTTATTTACAACTCAATGATTACAACTCGATACTAGAACAAAGTATGACTCTATATGAATGCCTCCGGCGGTGTACCGGGATATGCAATGAACCAAGAGTGACATGTATGAAAGAATTATGAATGGTGGCTTTGCCACAAATACTATGTCAACTACATGATCATGCTAAGCAATATAACAATGATGAACGTGTCATGATAAACGGAATGGTGGAAAGTTGCATGGCAATATATCTCGGAATGGCTATGGAAATGCCATAATAGGTAGGTATGGTGGCTGTTTTGAGGAAGATATAAGGAGGTTTATGTGTGAAAGAGAATATCATATCACGGGGTTTGGATGCACCGGCGAAGTTTGTACCAACTCTCAATGTGAGAAAGGGCAATGCACGGTACCGAAGAGGCTAGCAATGATGGAAAGGTGAGAGTGCGTATAATCCATGGACTCAACATTAGTCATATAGAACTCACATACTTATTGCAAGAATCTAGAAGTCATCAAAAACCAAGCACTACGCGCATGCTCCTAGGGGGATAGATTGGTTGGAAAAGACCATCGCTCGTCCCCGACCGCCACTCATAAGGAGGACAATCAAAGAACACCTCATGTTCCAAATTTTTTACATAACGTTTACTATACGTGCATGTTACGGGACTTGCAACCTTGTGACGCCCCCGATTCAATCGTACACTAATCATACATGCAAACGTGTACGATCAAGATAACGGACTCACGGGAAGATATCACAACACAACTCTAAAAATAAAATAAGTCATACAAGCATCATAATACAAGCCAGGGGCCTCGAGGGATCGAATACAAGTGCTCGATCATAGACGAGTCAGCGGAAGCAACAATATCTGAGTACAAACATAAGTAAACAAGTTTGCCTTAAGCAGGCTAGCACAAACTGGGATACAGATCGAAAGAGGCGCATGCCTCCTGCCTGGGATCCTCCTAAACTACTCCTGGTCGTCGTCAGCGGCCTGAATGTAGTAGTAGGCACCTCCGGTGTAGTAGGAGTCGTCGTCGACAGTGGCGTCTGGCTCCTGGGCTCCAACATCTGGTTGCGACAACCAGATAGAAGGGAAAGGGGGAAAAGAGGGAGAAAAGCAACCGTGAGTACTCATCCAAAGTACTCGCAAGCAAGGATCTACACTACATATGCATGGGTATATGTGTAAAGGACCATATCGATGGACTGAACTGCAGAATGCCAGAATAAGAGGGGGATAGCTAATCCTGTCGAAGACTACGCTTCTGGCCACCTCCATCTTGCAGCATGTAGAAGAGAGTAGATTGAAGTTCTCCAAGTAGCATCGCATAGCATAATCCTACCCGGCGATCCCCTCCTCGTCGCCCTGTTAGAGAGCAATCACCGGGTTGTATCTGGCACTTGGAAGGGTGTGTTTTATTAAGTATCCGGTTCTAATTGTCATAAGGTCAAGGTACAACTCCGGGTCGTCCTTTTACCGAGGGACACGGCTATTCGAATAGATAAACTTCCCTGCAGGGGTGCACCACATAACCCAACACGCTCGATCCCATTTGGCTGGACACACTTTCCTGGGTCATGCCCGGCCTCGGAAGATCAACACGTCGCATCCCCACCTAGGCACAACAGAGAGGTCAGCACGCCGGTCTAAATCTTATGGCGCAGGGGTCTGGGCCCATCGCCCATTGCACACCTGCACGTTGCGAACGCGGCCGAAAGCAGACCTAGCCTAGCAGGCGTTCCAGTCCAATCCGGCGCGCGCCGCTCAGTCGCTGATGTCACGAAGGCTTCGGCTGATACCATGACCTCGAGTGCCCATAACTGTTCCCGCGTAGTTGGTTAGTGTGTATAGACCAAATGGCCAGACTCAGATCAAATACCAAGAACTCGTTAAGCGTGTTATTTTGAAGTAACCGCGGATGCCGACCAGGGCCAGGCCCACCTCTCTCCTAGGTGGCCTCAACCTGCCCTGTTGCTCCGCCACAAGATCCACTCGCGGGTACTCCTACGAGCCGACCCGACTTTAGTCACCACAGGTATCATGTAATGTATATAAGTATATACCCGTGATCACCTCCCGAGTGATCACGGCCCGATAGTATAGCAAGGCAGATAGACAACAATGTAGGGCCACAGATGGAATACTAGCATCCTATACTAAGCATGTAGGAATGCAGGTAAAGGTAACAACAATAGTAGCAAGGACAGGCTATGCATCAGGATAGGTTTAACGGAAAGCAGTAACATGCTACACTATTCTAATGCAAGCATTATAGAGAAGAATAGGCGATATCTGGTGATCAAGGGGGGGGGCTTGCCTGGAAGCTCAGCCGAGAAGGAGGGGTCGTCAACACCGTAGTCGTACTGGGTAGCGGGGGCGTCGGTCTCGGTGTCTAGCGAGAGAAGAGGGGGAAGAAACAATAAATATAATGCAAACAAATGCATGACGATGCATGACATGACAAAGCGTGATGCTAGGCGTGCCCAATCGCGGTAGTAGGTGATACCGGCGAAGGGGGGAAACATCCGGGAAAGTATTCCCGGTGTTTCGCGTTTTCGAACAGATGAACCGGAGGGGGAAAGTTGTGAGTTCGATAGGTTAGGGATGTGTGGCGGACGAACGGGCTGCGTATTCGGATTCGTCTTGTCGTTCTGAGCAACTTTAATGTAGAAAGTATTTTCATCTGAGCTACGGTTTATTTTATATTAATTTCAAAAGATTTAAATCATTTTTAGGATTAATTTAATTATTTTAATTCAACATTATCCAGAACAGTGTTTGCTGACATCAGCCTGACGTCAGCAGTCAACAGAGGTGTTGACTGGTCAAACTGACGTGTGGGTCCAGTGGGACCCACCTGTCATACACTGTTTAGGCTTCTTAGGATTTACGTTAAACTAATTACTGTTTAATTAAACTAAGAGGTTAATTAGATTAATTAAATAGGATTAATTAACTTAATTAATTAAATAATTTTTTTTATCTAAAACGTTCTGGGCTAGGCCCACCTGTCATTGGCCCAGAGGGGCTAGCGGGCACGCGGGCATGTGAGCACTGGGCGGCTGGAGCGGGCGCTGGGCACAGCCCGGCTGACAGGGCGCTCGCCCAGTCTAGCCGCGAGGCACGGCGCAGCGAGGCGCCGGCGGGGCGATGGCGCAAGCGCCAGCGGCGAAGTGGGGGAAGGGGGAGCAGTTGGGGGCGGCGAGGAACGCCGGCCGGTGAGCAGCAACAGGAGGCGGGGGAGGCCACAGCAGGCGGACACGATGGCGGGGGCGGAGGCAGGTGGGCGCGGACTGCACGGCAAGGAGGCAGGCTACCGGGGCGCGAGCCCGACGCGTCGAGCGCGTGCGCGGCGCATGCCGATGTATTAAGCGGGGCAGAGGGGCTCCGGGGTGTCGAAGCACGGCAGCGGGCGGGCGAGGCGGTGCGGTGTGGTGGCCGTGGTGATGCTCTGGACGGCGCGCACGGGACGGTGGGCGAGCACGGCGAAGCGCGCAGGCGGGTGAGCAGGTGCGGGCGGGTAGCGGAGAGGGCTGCCGCGGCAGACGGCGCACGGCCGCGGAGCAGAAACGGCGTATGGCGCGGCGGGGGGGAAGGGGAATGGGCACGGCCACGGCGGAGCGTGCGCGCGACACGGCAGCAGAGAGTAGGGAGGGGGAAGCTCACGGGGCCGGTAGGGATTCGGGCAGCGGGGGGCGAGGTGGAGGTCGGGGACGTCGCGCGTAGAGGAAGCAGGCCGGCGATGGCGTCCGGCGAGGTCGTGCTCCGGGCGGTGACGAACGGCATCGGGCGGCGGCGTGGTTCAGTTCCAGGCGCGGCGGGGCGCACGAGCCCCGATCCAATCTGGATCGGGCGGAGGGGCGAGTCGGGGGGAGTGGGTGTCGGCGGGGTTAGGGTTTGGGTAGTGGGGGGGATATAGGGGAGTGGGGCCGGTTGGGCCGGCCTGGCTAGCAGTTCGGCCGACTGGCCCAGTGGGGCGGGAGTTCTCTCTTTTATTTTATTTTGTTTTCTGTTTTGCATTTTCTTTTATTTATTTCTCTTTTCTATTTTATTTCATTTTAATGTATTTAGGCATTTTCTAAAAAGGTGTTTGCTGCACTATAATTACCTGTGCCATTTTTGGCACTGCCTGAACATTTTTGTTTCAATGTTTGAAGACATTTGTTTGTTTGCCATATTTTTAATTGATTTTTGAATCGGTTTGAACTAACGAAAGATTAGCAACAGTAATCGTAGATGACATGGCATCATTAGCATAGGTTCACTGTATCATAATTATCCGGTCGTTTTCAATTCTCCTCCACTACAAGAAATCTCGTCCCGAGATTTAGGAGGTAGAAGGAAACAGCGCGGGGTATTCATCTGGCAGGCGATCCTCGCGTTCCCAAGTGGCTTCATCTTCAGAATGGTGCGACCACTGGACTTTGAGGAACATGATCGCCTTCTGACGTGTGCGGCATTCAGCTTGGTCGAGAATGCGGACCGGATGCTCTTTATAGGAGAGGTCCTGTTGCAATTCGAGCACTTCATGATCCACTGCTCGAATTGGGTCCTTGAAGCAACGGCGGAGCTGTGACACGTGGAACACATCGTGAACCTGAGAAAGGTTCGGCGGAAGCTCCAGTTGATATGCCACTTTTCCACGCCTTTCCAGAATAGTGAATGGGCCAATATAGCGAGGAGCTAGCTTGCCCTTGATCCCAAAGCGGTGAGCACCCTTCATTGGTGTAACTCGAAGAAAGGGCTTTTCGCCAGGTTGATAGACCATGTATTTATGTTTACGGTCATACTGACTCTTCTGATGCAACTGAGCAGTCTTGAGATTCTCGCGAATAATGCGGACTTGTTCTTCGGCATGTTGAATAATATCCGGACCAAAGAGTGGACGTTCCCCAGTTTCTGACCAGTTCAGAGGGGTTCGGCACTTTCGTCCATATAACACTTCGAAGGGAGCCATCTTCAGACTAGCTTGATAGCTATTATTATAAGAGAACTCAGCATATGGGAGAGATTCCTCCCAGTTCTTGCCGAAGGAAATAACACAAGCTCGAAGCATGTCTTCGAGAACTTGGTTGACACGCTCAACTTGCCCTTGCGACTGAGGATGAAACGCAGTACTGAATGACAGATGAGTTCCCTTAGCTTCTCGGAACTTGCCCAGAATCTTGAAGTGAATAAGCTGCCACGGTCCGAACTGATAACCAATGGAATACCGTGAAGTGAAACAATTCTGGACATGTAGAGAGTTGCAAGCTGACTAGCAGTGATCGTTTCTTTGACTGCCAGAAAATGTGCAACCTTAGAAAGCCGGTCAATGACGACAAGAATAGCATCATTACCTTTCTGCGATTTGGGAAATCCAGTGACGAAGTCCATTTCAACATGGTCCCATTTCCATTCAGGAATAGAGATAGGTTGCAGAGTTCCAGCAGGCCTTTGATGTTCTGCTTTGATACGACGGCAAACGTCACACTCAGCAACATAACGAGCAATGTCTTGCCTCATATTAGACCACCGGAGTCTCTGACGGATGTCTTGGTACATCTTTGTACTACCAGGATGGATACATAGAGGCGTATCATGAGCTTCTTTCATAACTTCCTGAGTCATATCTAGGTTTTTCTCTGCACATGGCACCACTAGGCGGCCCTTGAAGTACAAAGTGCCATCATCAACAATAGTGAAGGATGAGGGCTTTCCTTCTGCGAGGTAGCGCTTAATCTTGTGGGCTTCAGAGTCATATCCCTGTATTCTCTTGATGGAGTCCAAGAGATCTGGTTCGACAACCAGGGTATTGAGGGAACCCTGGGAAACAACACGGAGGTTCATCTTGCGAAACTCCTTAGGAGGGGGAGCGAGTGCACCCGGAGGAACAATATGGAGGTTCAGCTTTCTGAATTCTTCAACAAGCGAGGGCTGAACTTTGCGAACCTGAAGGTGGTTGCAGTAAGACTTGCGGCTCAAGGCATCAGCCATTACATTAGCCTTGCCTGGCGTATTGGAAATATCCAAGTCAAAGTCTGCAACAATCTCCATCCATTTCTTCTGACGGAGATTCAGGTCTGGCTGAGTAAACAGATACTTCAGACTTTGGTGGTCAGTGAAAATCTCGCAACGATTACCAAGAAGGTAATGTCGCCACTGCTTCAGTGCATGAATGACAGCAGCAAGTTCAAGGTCATGACCTGGGTAGTTCTCTTCGTGAGGGCGCAATTGACGGGAGGCATAAGCAATCACTTTGCGGTCTTGCATTAGGACACAGCCTAATCCTTGACGAGAAGCGTCGCAGTAAATGACGAGGTCCTTCTTAGTATCAGGTGGAGCAAGCACTGGAGCAGAAGTCAACTTGTCTTTGAGTGCCTGGAAACTTTCCTGACATTTGTCTGTCCATTGGAACTTGATGCCCTTTTGCAACAGGTTAGTCTGAGGCCTGGCAATCTTGGAGAAGTTCTCGACGAATCGACGGCAATAGCTGGTGAGTCCGAGAAAACTTCTGACTTGCATAACGTTCTTTGGAGGAGTCCAATCAAGAATAGCCTGGACTCGTTCAGGGTTGACGGCAATACCATCCTTAGAGATGACATGCCCAAGATAGGTTACTTCTGGTAGCCAGAATTCACATTTGGAGAACTCTTGGGAGGAGTCCAATCAAGAATAGCCTGGACTCGTTCAGGGTTGACGGCAATACCATCCTTAGAGATGACATGCCCAAGATAGGTTACTTCTGTTAGCCAGAATTCACATTCGGAGAACTTCGCATATAGCTGATGCTCTCGTAGCTTTTCTAGCACAAGACGAAGATGTTCAGCATGCTCTTCTTCGTTCTTGGAAAATACCAGGATATCATCCAGATAAACCACGACGAACTTGTCGAGGTAATCCATGAATATATAGTTCATCATACGAGAGAAGGTGGCTGGAGCATTGGTTAAGCCGAATGACATGACAGTGTACTCGTATGAACCATATCAAGTCACGAAGGCGGTCTTTTGGATATCCTCTTCAAGAACACGGATCTGGTGCTAACCCAACCTCAAGTCGAGTTTAGAGAACACTGATGAACCAGCCAGTTGATCATACAGATCATTGATCCGAGGAAGAGGATATTTATTCTGAATGGTAGCTTGGTTTATAGGACGGTAGTCTTGGACCAATCGGTTTGTCCCATCCTTCTTCTTGACAAAGAGAGAAGGTGCTTCCCAAGGAGAGCAACTTGGGCGAATGAAACCTTTGCGAAGAGATTTGTCGATTTCCTCCTTAAGCTCAAGGAGTTCATGCGGCGGCATCTTGTAGGGCCGCTTGGCTATAGGAGTGGTGCCTGGTTTCAAGTCGACGATGAATTCGACAGCTCTAGCAGGAGGAATCCCTGGAAGTTCTTCAGGAAAGACATCAAGGAATTCACGCACGACGGGAATGTTTTCAATGCCCTCGAGTGGTGCAGCGTTCAATGCATTCAATGCATAGAGCCTTGCCTCGGCATTCTGAACCAGACGAGCATTGTAGCTTATTATTTCATCAGAAGGGTGTAGCAGATGGACGGTCTTGGTGGCGCAAACGATAGAAGCAGTATCCGCTTTTAACCAATTCATTCCCAGAATGAGATCAATGCTACATGACTTCAGTACGATGGGAGAGACAAGAAATTCCAGTCCTTCAATTTCAACAGGAACGTCGTGACTAACCATAGAGGTTTGACATTGGCCCGCAGGGGTGTGTACCACTAGCGGAGTGTTCATCTCTTCGTCTTTAATGCCATGCATGAATGCAAATTCTGCTGATATGAATGAATGGGATGCTCCTGTATCAAATAAAACGGATGCTGGTACTGAATTTACGAGAAGAGTACCCATCACGGTAGCAGGCTAGTCTTGAGCTTCGTTGAGATCAACGTGGTTGGCATGAACACGACCATAAGACTTGGCATTGTTGTTGCGGGGCTGGTTGCTTCCATGGCCAGTTGCTGGAAGGGCCAGTTGATTCTGGTTCTGGTTGCATTCTCTAGCACGGTGTCCTGGTTGACCACACCTGAAGCACAAACCATTATTGGGAGTGGGAGCAGGAGCTCGGGGTGGTGGTGCTGGAAGTCTTGGCTGCCTAGATGGTGGAGGAGGCAGACAAGGTGCAGCATAGGTCTGCCTTGGGGCAGGTGCAGTTGGCTGGTACATGCTGTTGGGAATCCATATCTTACGCTTCTATGAGGATGGGCCCGAAGATGAGCCCGTGTCACGGTTGCGCCTGTGAGAGCTCTGGTATTCCTGCAGACCGGTTTCGACATTGATGGCCTTGTTCACCAAGGTGGCGAAATCAGTAAAGTCATGCACTAGAAGTGCGAGCTTGATGTTAGCTTGAAGGCCATCACAGAACTTCTCCTGTCTGCATGCATCAGTTGCAATGTCCTCTTCAGCATAGCGAGACAAGTCCAGAAACTCCCGCTGATAAGCTTCAATAGTTTTGTTGCCTTGGGTGAGGTTGCGGAACTCACGCTTCTTCCGGTCTATGACTCCCTGAGGAATGAAGCGGGCACGGAAAGCAGCTTGGAAGTCTGGCCAGGTGATGATTGTTCCAGCTGGCAGAGTACGCCTGTGGCTGTCCCACCATTGAGCTGCGGGTCCCTTCAGGAAGAAGGAAGCAAAGGTGACATAGCTGGCAGGGGCTACATTAGCAGACTCCATTTCATAGATGATGTCACAGAGCCAGTCATCAGCATCCAGAGGCTGAGTTGAGCTGCGGTACACAGTTGGGTTGAGGCGCATGAAATCCTGCAGAGTCATTAGGGTCGGCTGCTGGTTCAAATTGGGGCGAGGAAACTGGGCCATCATATTTTCCACGAATTGGCGGTTCAGTTCGAACTGTTGGATCATACCGGCCATGTACTCAGGCGGTGGTGGGGCATTGCCACCACTACCACGACCACCTAGTCCAACCATCCTGCTAATATATAACAGGGGTAGTTCAGCATTGAGAAATTTGCAAAGACATGAATCATTCATGATGAAACATGCATAATGAAAGGAGCACGATAGCTACTACATAGTAGTCGTCATAACTTAGAAAAGGGATCATACATAGAGTTCGGTACACAAAGCTCAGTACACAGACTAAAGACATCATAGGCAGCACGCAGGCTCACGGTGAATGCGTCTAACACTAATAAGCAAGACTACATCAGTCCCAAGAGGTACTGTGGAGGTAGGTGTAGCCTAAAAGCTGGTAGTGTCGCATCGGGAACTCCACGTCAGCAACCTGGGGTCCGCGGATACTCTGGTGCAGAACCTGACGCTCAAGTGGCAGAAGAGGACCAAGTGCGGGAGAGTAGCCTCCCACATCTGGCCAGCCGACACCCTGGGGCATCACAGTCCTGGCTGGGTAGATCGCAGAACGGGGCACCTCTCTAGATCGGAAAAAGGGGTGCAACAGCGTCAGAGCACGGTAAAGGTGCTGACGGGTGGTGTACAACTCGTGGCGAAGAGCTCGGTTAGCTCGATCCAGCCCATCAGCATGCAGAACCAGGTTTTGATGGTAGAAGGGCTCTCGGGTGACAGTGGAGTAGGCAGTAGTGTAGTATCCCTCCGCACCAACATCGGATGCGATAGCAACGTGCCTGAAAGGGGAGGTGTCCAACTCCCGATACTCTCCACGAAGACGTGTCAGAGCAGCATAAGCAGCATCATGGACAGCCATATCGATGGTCACTCCAACACCATGAGCGGTGTGCAGCACAGTAGTGGAGTCATACTCCCGAGAGTAGAGGTGGACGATGGCACGATACTGCTCCTGGTTAAAGTCCTGGTACTCCTCATAGACGGTGTACTCAGGGTGCCAGCGATAACCCAGATAGGTCATCATCTCAGCTAGCACAGCAGGTGATCCCGAGGCACCAATGGCCGTCGTGTGGCGCACGACCCGCCTCGTGGGTTCCATCTGAAAGCAAAGATGTTTCAAAGGAGTCAAATGACAGTGTGGGAATTGTTCAAAATACTATTCTAAGAAATAACTATGGCTTATCCAACTTTGGGGTGAATGTGGTCACGGGAACCTAGTGTTTGAGTTAGTAAATTCATTTAACCCGAGTAGAAGAGAGTTCAGAGTCCCAGAGTAAAGGTCGAGGAGTAAAAGATCCTAGTACCACCCAATGGCGACGTGGGCCCGTAAGACACACAACCATGTTAGTAAAAGTTTTTGCAATGTCTAGACTCGACTTCGGCCAAGGAGTGTGGAAGGGGGATTCCTACAGGTAGTCGGCTCTGATACCAACTTGTGACGCCCCCGATTCAATCGTACACTAATCATACACGCAAACGTGTACGATCAAGATCAGGGACTCACGGGAAGATATCACAACACAACTCTAAAAATAAAATAAGTCATACAAGCATCATAATACAAGCCAGGGGCCTCGAGGGCTCGAATACAAGTGCTCGATCATAGACGAGTCAGCGGAAGCAACAATATCTGAGTACAGACATAAGTAAACCTTAAGAAGGCTAGCACAAACTGGGATACAGATCGAAAGAGGCGTAGGCCTCCTGCCTGGGATCCTCCTAAACTACTCCTAGTCGTCGTCAGCGGCCTGGACGTAGTAGTAGGCACCTCCGGTGTAGTAGGAGTCGTTGTCGACGGTGGCGTTTGGCTCCTGGGCTCCAGCATCTAGTCGCGACAACCAGATAGAAGGGAAAGGGGGAAAAGAGGGAGAAAATCAACCGTGAGTACTCATCCAAAGTACTCGCAAGCAAGGATCTACACTACATATGCATGGGTATATGTGTAAAGGACCATATCGATGGACTGAACTGCAGAATGCCAGAATAAGAGGGGGATAGCTAATCCTGTCGAAGACTACGCTTCTGGCCACCTCCATCTTGCAGCATGTAGAAGAGAGTAGATTGAAGTTCTCCAAGTAGCATCGCATAGCATAATCCTACCCGGCGATCCCCTCCTCGTCGCCCTGTTAGAGAGCGATCACTGGGTTGTATCTGGCACTTGGAAGGGTGTGTTTTATTAAGTATCCGGTTCTAGTTGTCATAAGGTCAAGGTACAACTCCGGGTCATCCTTTTATCGAGGGACACGGCTATTCGAATAGATAAACTTCCCTGCAGGGGTGCACCACATAACCCAACATGCTCGATCCCATTTGGCCGGACACACTTTCCTGGGTCATGCCCGGCCTCGGAAGATCAACACGTCGCAGCCCCACCTGGGCACAACAGAGAGGTCAGCACGCCGGTCTAAATCCTATGGCGCAGGGGTCTGGGCCCATCGCCCATTGCACACCTGCACGTTGCGAACGCGGCCGGAAGCAGACCTAGCCTAGCAGGCGTTCCAGTCCAATCCGGTGCGCGCCACTCAGTCGCTGATGTCACGAAGGCTTCGGCTGATACCACAACGTCGAGTGCCCGTAATTGTTCCCGCGTAGTTGGTTAGTGCGTATAGACCAAATGGCTAGACTCAGATCAAATACCAAGCACTCGTTAAGCGTGTTATTTTGAAGTAACCGCGGACGCCGACCAGGGCCAGGCCCACCTCTCTCCTAGGTGGCCTCAACCTGCCCTGTCGCTCCGCCACAAGATCCACTCGCGGGTACTCCTACGAGCCGACCCGACTTTAGTCACCACAAGTATCATGTAAAGTATATAAGTATATACCCGTGATCACCTCCCGAGTGATCACGGCCCGATAGTATAGCAAGGCAGACGAACAAGAATGTAGGGCCACAGATGGAATACTAGCATCCTATACTAAGCATGTAGGAATGCAGGTAAAGGTAACAACGGTAGTAGCAAGGACAGGCTATGCATCAGGATAGGTTTAACGGAAAGTAGTAACGTGCTACACTACTCTAATGCAAGCAGTATAGAGAAGAATAGGCGATATATGGTGATCAAGGGGGGGCTTGCCTGGAAGCTCAGCCGAGAAGGAGGGGTCGTCAACACCGCAGTCGTACTGCGTAGCAGCAGCGTCGGTCTCGGTGTCTAGCGAGAGAAGAGGGGGAAGAAACAATAAACGCAATGCAAACAAATGCATGATGATGCATGACATGACAAAGCGTGATGCTAGGCGTGCCCAATCGCGGTAGTAGGTGATACCGGCGAAGGGGGGAAACATCCAGGAACATATTCCCGGTGTTTCGCGTTTTCGGACAAATGAACCGGAGGGGGAAAGTTGCGAGTTCGATAGGTTAGGGATGTGTGGCGGACGAACGGGCTGCGTATTCGGATTCGTCTTGTCGTTCTGAGCAACTTTCATGTAGAAAGTATTTTCATCTGAGCTACGGTTTATTTTATATTAATTTCAAAAGATTTAAATCATTTTTAGGATTAATTTAATTATTTTAATTCAACATTATCCAGAACAGTGTTTGCTGACGTCAGCATGACGTCAGCAGTCAGCAGAGGTGTTGACTGGTCAAACTGACGTGTGGGTCCAGTGGGACCCACCTGTCATACACTGTTTAGGCTTATTAGGATTTAGGTTAAACTAATTACTGTTTAATTAAACTAACATGTTAATTAGATTAACTATAGGATTAACTTAATTAATTAATTAATTTTTTATTATTATTATTTTATCTAAAACATTCTGGGCTAGGCCCACCTGTCATTGGCCCAGAGGGGCTAGCGGGCACGTGGGCATGTGGGCACTGGGCGGCTGGAGCGGGCGCTGGGCGTATCCCAGCTGACAGGGCGCTCGCCCAGTCTAGCCGCGGGGCACGGCGCAGCGAGGCGCCGGCGGGGCGACGACGCAACCGCCAGGGGCGAAGTGGGGGAAGGCGGAGCAGTTGGGGGCGGCGAAGAACGCCGGCCGGTGAGTAGCAACAGGAGGCGGGGGAGGCCACAGCAGGCGGACGCGACAGCGGGGGCGGAGGCAGGCGGGCGCGGACTGCACGGCAAGGAGGCAGGCGACCGGGGTGCGAGCCTGACGCGTCGAGCGTGTGCGCGGCGCATGCCGATATATTAAGGGGGGCAGAGGGGCTCCGGGGTGCCGAAGCACAGCAGCGGGCGGGCGAGCGGAGGGCGAGGCGGTGCGGTGTGGTGGCCGTGGTGATGCTCTGGACGGCGCGCACGGGACGGTGGGCGAGCACGGCGAAGCACGCAGGCGGGTGAGTAGGTGCGGGCGGGTAGCGGAGAGGGCTGCCGCGGTAGATGACGCACGGCCGAGGAGCAGCGGCGGCGTACGGCGCGGCGGGGGGGAGGGGAATGGCGCGGCCACGGCAGAGCATGCGCGCGACACGACAACAGAGAGTAGGGAGGGGGAAGCTCACGGGGCCGGTAGGGATTCGGGCAGCGGGGGGCAAGGTGGGGGTCGGGGACGTCGCGCGTAGAGGAAGCAGGCCGGCGATGGCGTCCGGCGAGGTCGTGCTCCGGGCGGTGACGAACGGCGTCGGGCGGCGGCGTGGTTCGGTTCCAGGCGCGGCGGGGCGCACGAGCCCCGATCCGATCTGGATCGGGGGGGAGGGGGCGAGTCGGGGGGGAGTGGGTGTCGGTGGGGTTAGGGTTTGGGTAGTGGGGGGGATATGGGGGAGCGGGGCCGGTTGGGCCGACCTGGCTAGCAGCTGGGCCGACTGGCCCAGTGGGGGGGGGGAGTTCTCTCTTTTATTTTATTTTGTTTTCTGTTTTGCATTTTCTTTTATTTATTTCTCTTTTCTATTTTATTTCATTTTAATGTATTTAGGCATTTTCTAAAAAGGTGTTTGCTGCACTATAATTACCTATGCCATTTTTGGCACTGCCCGAACATTTTTGTTTCAATGTTTGAAGACATTTGTTTGTTTGCCATATTTTTAATTGATTTTTGAATCTGTTTGAACTAACGAAAGATTAGCAACAGTAATCGCAGATGACATGGCATCATTAGCATAGGTTCACTGTATCATAATTATCCGGGCGTTACAAACCTTCAACACAAGTATTTCTCAAATTCACAGCTACTCAACTAGCACGACTTTAATATCACTTCCTTCATATCTCAAAACAATCATCAAGTATCAAACTTCTCTTAGTATTCAACACACTCATAAGAAAGTTTTTACTAATCTTGAATACCTAGCATATTAGGATTATTTAAGCAAATTACCATGCTATTTAAGACTCTCAAAATAATCTAAGTGAAGCATGAGAGATCAATAGTTTCTATAAAACAAATCCACCACCGTGCTCTAAAAGATATAAGTGAAGTACTAGAGCAAAACTATATAACTGATATAAGTGAAGCACATAGAGTATTCTAATAATTTCCGAATCATGTGTGTCTCTCTAAAAAGGTGTGTACAACAAGGATGATTGTGGTAAACTAAAAAGCAAAGACTCAAATCATACAAGACGCTCCAAGCAAAACACATATCATGTGGTGAATAAAAATATAGCTCCAAGTAAAGTTACCGATGGAAGTAGATGAAAGAGGGGATGCCTTCCGGGGCATCCCCAAGCTTTGGATTTTTGGTGTCCTTAGATTATCTTGGGGGTGCCATGGGCATCCCCAAGCTTAGGCTCTTGCCACTCCTTGTTCCATAATCCATCAAATCTTTCACCCAAAACTTGAAAACTTCACAACACAAAACTTAACAGAAAATCTCGTGAGCTCCGTTAGCGAAAGAAAACAAAAGACCACTTCAAGGTACTGTAATGAACTCATTCTTTATTTATATTGGTGTTAAACCTACTGTATTCCAACTTCTCTATGGTTTATAAACTACTTTACTAGCCATAGATTCATCAAAATAAGCAAACAACACACGAAAAACAGAATCTGTCAAAAACAGAACAGTCTGTAATAATCTGTAACTAGCGCAAACTTCTGGAACTCCAAAAAATCAGCCAAAATAGGACGACCTAGACAATTTGTTTATTGATCAGCAATTGGAATAAATATTTTATCACGTTCTGGTGATTTTTAACAATTACTTTCGTGAACAGAAAGTTTCTGGAAATTTCTGCAAGATCAAATAACTATCATCCAAGAAGATCCTATAGGTTTAACTTGGCACAAACACTAACTAAAACATAAAAACACATCTAACCAGAGGCTAGAACAAATATTTATTCCTAAACAGAAGCAAAAAGAAAAAACACTAAAAATAAAATTGGGTTGCCTCCCAACAAGCGCTATCGTTTAACGCCCCTAGCTAGGCATAAAAGCAAGAATAGATCTAGGTATTGCCATCTTTGGTAGGAAATTCTTCAATGAGACATCTATCATCCTTAGAAATTTCTTCCTTTTTAGTAATTATCAAACTTTTAGGAACAAGATCGAAAAAATCATTTGTAGCAAATGGTTCCTTAATGATAGTAAAAAGATTGGGATGAATACTTATAGATTTAAGATCCACAGTTTCCTTACTAGAGGATTCACCCTTGTTTTTAGGAACATACATAAGCTTGGCAATCTTAGTTGAAGGACTTGGAGTATTCTTTACGGAAGAAAAAGCGGTTCCCAAGTTGGTAATGATACCCTCAAGTTTACCGATTCTAGTGGAATCTTGATTTATTCTTTCCTTAACCATGGGTTCCTTCTCCTTAATATTTTTCAAAGTGACTCCTACCTTAGATCCATATTGGGTAATTTGGTTGTGGATCTTTTTATCCAGATTTTCAATTAACTCTATGGTAGCAACTTTATTTTCAATAATTTCAAGTCTTTGCATTACATGCTCCAAAGTTGACATAGTTCCATTAACCAAAAGAGGTGGTGAGCCAAATAAATCTATCATAGCATTGTAAGAGTCAAAAGTATGGCTACCCAAGAAATTCCCTCCGGTAATGGTATCAAGAATATATCTATACCAAGGATTAGCGCCTACACAAAAATTGCGGAGAAGAACGGAAGTAGATTGCTTCCTGGCGGATCTATTTTGAGCATTGCAAATTCTATACCAAGCATCTTTTAGATATTCTCCCCCCTTTGTTTAAAATTGAGAACTTCATTTTCGGGAGACAACGGAGAAGATAAAGGACTAGCCATAACGACAAGCAAACGGAAAAGAGGAGAACGAAAAAGAGAGGGCGAATAAAACGGCAAGGGTGAAGTGGGGGAGAGGAAAATGAGAGGCAAATGGAAAATAATGTAATGCGGGAGATAAGGGTTTGTGATGGGTACTTGCTATGTTGACTTTTGCGTAGACCTCCCCGGCAACGGCACCAGAAATCCTTCTTGCTACCTCTTGAGCACTGCGTTAGTTTTCCCTTGAAGAGAAAAGGGTGATGCAGCAAAGTAGCGTAAGTATTTCCCTCAGTTTTGAGAACCAAGGTATCAATCCAGTAGGAGGCTCCGCGCGAGTCCCTCGCACCTACACAAAACAAATAAATCCTCGCAACCAACGCAATAAGGGGTTGTCAATCCCTACACGGTCACTTACGAGAGTGAGATCTGATAGATATGATAGGATAATATTTTTGGTATTTTTATGATAAAGATGCAAAGTAAAATGAAAGCAAAGTAAAAAGCAAAGGAAATAACTAAGTTTTTGAAGATTAATGTGATGAAGATAGACCCAGGGGCCATAGGTTTCACTAGTGGCTTATCTCAAGAGCATAAGTTTTTTACGGTGGGTGAACAAATTACTGTTGAGCAATTGACAGAATTGAGCATAGTTATGAGAATATCTAGGTATGATCATGTATATAGGCATCACGTCCGAGACAAGTAGACCGACTCCTGCATGCATCTACTACTATTACTCCACACATCGACCGCTATCCAGCATGCATCTAGAGTATTAAGTTCATAAGAACAGAGTAACACCTTAAGCAAGATGACATGATGTAGAGGGATAAATTCGTGCAATATGATAAAAACTCCATCTTGTTATCCTCGATGGCAACAATACAATACGTGCCTTGCTGCCCCTACTGTCACTGGGAAAGGACACCGCAAGATTGAACCCAAAGCTAAGCACTTCTCCCATTACAAGAAAGATCAATCTAGTAGGCCAAACCAAACTGATAATTCGAAGAGACTTGCAAAGATAACCAATCATACATAAAAGAATTCAGAGAAGATTCAAATATTGTTCATAGATAAACTTGATCATAAACCCACAATTCATCGGTCTCAACAAACACACCGCAAAAGAAGATTACATCGAATAGATCTCCACGAGAGAGGGGGAGAACATTGTATTGAGATCCAAAAAGAGAGAGGAAGCCATCTAGCTACTAACTATGGACCCGAAGGTCTGAGGTAAACTACTCACACTTCATCGGAGAGGCTATGGTGTTGATGTAGAAGCCCTCCGTGATGGATGCCCCCTCCGGCGGAGCTCCGGAACAGGCCCCAAGATGGGATCTCGTGGGTTCATAAGGTTGCGGCGGTGGAATTAGGTTTTTGGCTCCGTATCTGATCGTTTGGGGGTACGTAGGTATATATAGGAGGAAGGAGTACGTCGGTGGAGCAACATGGGGCCCACGAGGGTGGAGGGCGCGCCCCCTACCTCGTGGCTTCCTGGAAGCTTCTCTTACATAGGGTCCAAGTCTCCTGGATCATGTTCGTTCCGAAAATCACGTTCCCGAAGGTTTCATTCCGTTTGGACTCCGTTTGATATTCTTTTTCTGTGAAACTCTGAAATAGGCAAAAAACAGCAATTCTGGACTGGGCCTCCGGTTAATAGGTTAGTCCCAAAAATAATATAAAAGTGAATAATAAAGCCCAATAATATCCAAAATAGAAGATAATATAGCATGGAGCAATCAAAAATTATAGATACGTTGGAGACGTATCACTGCGCCATAAGTACAATATGCGCTCCATCCTGATCCGCAGGGATGACGAGGTGCAGGTCAACTGCGACCTTCTCCTCAGAGCTGCATCACAAGTACAAAGACTATTCCGAGTGAAGAGCAAGTTCCACTCGAAGACAAACACAAGCATATTCAGAGATAAACCAAGTTCAGATAAATCCTAAGGTTCCGGACCACGGATTAAAGTACTCGGGCATCAAGCCCGAAGGAGTTTTAGCAATTACAAAATCACTCGGCATTCCGAGGCAAATTTAAGGCGAGGCATAAAGTTTGTTCACTCCGCAGGAGGAGGGCTAGCAGGCTCGACGAACTCTTCCCGGTCGATTCCATCAGCAATCCGAGTGGCAGCAGCAATGAAGGTTTCCATGAAAGATCGGAAGTCGTGCCTTTTGGTATTGGCAACCTTGATCGTTGCCAACTTCACTTCTCGGGCTTCCTTGCAGTGGACACGAACCAGGGACAGAGCCACATCAGCACCGCTTTGAGCAGAAGACTTCTTCCATTCCTGCACTTGACCAGGAACCTCATTAAGTTGAGTCATCAGAGGCTCGAGGTCATTTTGGAGCGTCGCCCTTGGCCAGAGTGCTATGTCGATTCGCGACACCGCGACTTTCAGTCGAGCAAGGTAGTCGACAACACCAGCGACACGGGATTCCAGTCGGAGCACGTTCATGGCAGCTTCGTCCTTCACAGGAGAGAGGATGGGTCCAAGCTTGTCTCAACTCGCCCAGTTTCTTCCTCGAAGTTCTGGCAAAATTCTGCACACACAATGCAACGATGAGTCAATGGTTATATATTGAGTCGACAGCAACAAGCCAGTCAGACAAAGGAAAGCACCTTCAAGCATGATGAACAGCTTCTTGGCAAGCCCTCCCAGATAGTTCTCCAGATCATCCCGCTTGCGAGCAATGCCTTCCATCTTTTCGGTCAGATTGCTCTTGTCCTTCTTCAGACGAGTCGCCTCCTTGTTGGCTTCATCAAGAGCAGTTTTCAGCTCTGCATTCTCTTCCTCCAGTTTGCCGACTGAAGCTAGCTTCTGGTCAGCGAGTGCAGTTTTCTCTTCGGCTGCTTTCTGCGTGGCTGCAAGGTCCAGATCCTTCTGCGCCAGAGCTTGGTTCAGCGTTTCTGAAAGAAATAACGCTCGGTTCAGAAAAAGCAAATAACACCCAGTTCAGGAACAAGTTAGTCGACAAGTTTTTCGTACTAACAGCTTCATCCTTGGCCTTCTGCAAGTTTGTCTTGGCTAGCTCCAGATCGAGATTGAGCTGAATCTGCTTCTGCTCCAGGTCAGCAAAACGAGCTCCAAGTTCGCAGGTTGGCTACTTCAGAGCAATAGAGTGATAAATTCAAGAAATTCTAAGACTACTGCCGAATCAAACATCCAACAGTAGTCTCGGGGACTACACCCAGTGGGTGCACTTAGCGTGCCCCCACTGGTCCAGTTTCCACTCGACATGGTTTGTCCAGGCCGAGTGTAAAAAAAGGAAAAAAAGAAAGAAAAGAAGAAGGTTGTTCTCAGACCATAGTCGACTGCCCGCAGCCGACTACGGTCTCGGGGACTACACCCAGTGGGTGCACTTAGCGTGCCCCCACTGGTTCAAGTTCCACTCGACATGGTCCGTCCAGCCCGAGTGAGAAAATTCCGATCTCAGACCACAGTCGGCTGCCCGCAGTCAACCATGGTCTCGCGGACTACACCCCGTGGGTGCACTCAGCGTGCCCCCACTAGTTCAAAGACTCAATCGACACAACTTAGTCGACTCAAGATACAAATTTACTCAGTGGCAAGTCAAAACACCCAGTGGGTGTACAAATGCAAAACGCAGATTGATGGAAAGATCCCTCGAGGAAAGTCTTCAGGTAGCATATCCTAACAGAACAAGCGACAAGCTAAAAGAATCAGTCGGTGATAACCCTACCTGGACGTTGCTCTGGAGAGCTGAGCTGGCATCGTAAGCAGCTTGGCTGGCTTCCCAGACCACCTTCATCTGCTCCATCATGATGCCCGCTTGGCGTATAGCCTCCTTGGCAGCACCCACTTGGTCCTCTGGGACGTGATGTGCAGTAACGAGTGAAGGTGGATCGGCTGGAGTCTGCGCAGCCGATGCTGAGGGCTGGGCACTCAACAATGGTACAGCGAAAGTCACAGAAGTCCGATTGGCATCGTCGGCCTCCTCGATTACCGGTTCCATCACCGGCGTCGACTCAGGCGCTTTGCCAGTTGACGTCTTCCTGTTTCTTCTCCCCGTAGGCCTCAGCGGCACGTCCTCGTCGTCGTCTGGAAGGTCAATGACATTGGGAGGAGCTGCAAAAAGAATCAATCACCAGAATTCAGTCGACCCACAAAGCGGCCGAGAAAGTAAATACAAGATTACGAGAGTCATACCCGGGTTAGAGGTGACTGCATCTTCCATTTCCTCGTCTTCATGTCTGTAAGCAGAAGTCCCAGAGGTAGCAGCACTGAAAATCTCAAGATTCAGTCGGTCAAGTTTGCCGAAATATGCCGACCAAAGTTCAAATCATGCCAAACCAAGAAATCAAGTCCAACTATTACCCGGAAGCAATGGGAATGGCCACTTTGATCTTGGGCAAGGCCTTCTGCGGTTTTGACGGCGTAGCTTTTGATTGCTTCGAGGCCTTCTCAGTCGGCGCTGGGGAGGACGTCCGAGGGCGCTTTGAGGTCTGTCTAGTCTGCGCAGTCGCTTTGCCGCGGATACTTGCCGGGTCGTGAGCTTGTTTGGATCGCCTTTCGGTGCGAGGGGGTGAGTCGACTTCTTCACCGTCATCAGAGTCGTCGCTTTCGTCGTCTTCTCCCCCATCGGAGTGCCACTCGCCGCTCTCGCCTCCGCTCGCCTCCCCTTCTGGATCCTGCTCCTGCTCTCCGTTGGGCATCGAGTACATCTCAGTGAGGGCCTGAAAGATAGCAAGTGGAACAAAAGTCAGTCGGTTGGCAACAAGCAATTACATGATAGATCAAGAAAACACTCGGAAATTTAGGGTTGGACCTTGTCTGGTTCATACGAGTTGTCGAGTGAAGGGATCCTCCTGGACCCTCTGGGGTTATCCTTGTTACCAGTGATGCCCCTCAGCCACTGCTCCACCGTGTCCTCGTCGACTTCCTCTGGGTGGATCCAAGTGGTATCATCGATGCCCGAATACATCCACATCGGATGGTCACGAGCTTGAAGCGGCTGAATGCGTCGTCTGAGGAAGACCTCCAGTAGATCCATGCCAGTCACGCCATCACGAACGAGCTGGACCACTCGCTCGACCAGCACCTTCACCTCCTCTTTCTCCGCCGGAGTCACTTTCAAGGCAGAAGGTTTCTCGACTCGAGCCATGGAAAAGGGGGGAAGCCCGGTCGACTGGCCTGGAGTCTGACTGACTCGGGAAGAATCATGGCTGGGAAAGTACTCTTACCTCTCATTTGGATCCCAATACCCCCGCACATATGGATCACATGCGTCTCTCATCACTCGGATTGGCCTTTTTGACCGACTGAGAACGACAGGTGAAAATGTGTTTGAAGAGACCCCAGTGTGGTCGACAACCCAAGAAATTCTCGCACATGGACACGAATGCAGTGAGGTACACGATGGTGTTGGGGGAAAAGTGATGAAGTTGTGCTCCAAAGAAGTTCAAAAAGCCTCGGAAGAAAGGACGGGGAGGCAAAGAAAAACCACGGTCGACATGGGTGGCGAGGAGAACACACTCACCCTCCTGAGGTCACGGCTCGGTCTCATCCTCCGGGAGCCGCTCTGATCTGTGGGGAATCAGTCCCCCCTCAACCAGATCATCGTTGTCGTCTTGCCGGATCGTCGACCGAATCCAATCGCCCTGGATCCAGCCGCGCGGCAAGCCGGATCTCGACGAAGATCCGCCCCGGCTGGTCTTCTTCCCCTTCGTCTTAGCCGTCGCCTTTTTCACGCGCTCCAAGGCCGCCGTCTTCTCCTTTCCCATTGCAGCGAATGGAGCTCGAGCAGGGCGGCGCCGTTGAGAGCAGAAGTGGATGCGGTGGAGAAACGGGAGAGAAAGGGGGGAAACGAGGCGCACTGTGCAGAAAACCCCAGCCGCGACGCCTTATGTAAGGTCTTCTCGAGAGTGGCTGACTTGTGGGTCCAAGCAATCCCGTCAAATCCCGCAGCAGTCGCGCGCGCAGTACGTGGCGAAAAAGGTGGCGCAGGGATCGAGGCGCCCCTGCCTAATCTTCTCCGATTACCGCGGGCTCCTCCGCCCAGCGCGCTTCCCAACAATTCGAATCCCACAAGATCCGCGAGCAGTAGAGCAACCTGTCAGACTGAAGATTTTTTCCATATCAACACTCGAAGCTTTTCAGTAAAAGTTCACTCGACAAACTAAGAATGGATCAAGGCGACTGAAAAAGAAGTTGAAGTCACCATGTTGTTCATTGATCCCAGCAAAACGCTTCGGAAGCGCGAAAATTGAGTCGGAAGTATTTTCAACTCCTTCTCCACTCGAACCCTGAACCATTCGGGGGCTAATGATGAAGCTATGTACCTAGGGTAGGGTCGTAGGCCTGACCTAGACACCCTCCCCTAGGACATCACCCTAAAGTCAGAAGCATTCAAGGGATAACATCATCCACTCGACCAGAAGCATTTCACTCGAAAGATTCAATGTCACTCGACGGACAGAAGATCTAAAGCCACTCTGCACAGCAACGGTCGGACAATTACTCTGTAGACTTAATGGTCATTTATGTCACTTTATTATTGGCGTTACCAGAAATGCCCCATCTTTATGTACCTTAAACCCTGTGTAACTGAGGGCGAGAGGGGCCTGGCGGACTCTATATAAGCCACCCCCCTCCTCAGGGACAAGGGTTCGCACCCCTTGTAACTCCACACACATATAATCCAGTCGACCGCCTCCGGGCACCGAGACGTAGGGCTATTACTTCCACCGTGAAGGGCCTGAACTCGTAAAACTTGTGTGTACAACTTCGCCATAGCTGGGATCTTGCCTCCTCATACCTACCCCTCATTCTACTGTCAGCCTTAGAACCACGACACCAGCCATGCGACATCCAGTTGTCACACTGTCGGAGCATTGCCACCGCCTCGGCTACTATAGCGCCCATTTTTTTGTAGTTTAAAAAAACATGAGAAATAATATTTTAAAAAGTGTGAACATTTTTTTTTGCAAAACATGAACATTGTTTTGCAAAAAGTGAACATTATATTTGAAACTATGAATAACTTTTCCAAATTTTGAACTTTTTCGAGAACACAACATTTTTTGAAAAGTAAACATATTTTAAAAAAGGCGTTATTTTTTGAAATGCAAACATTTTTTCAAATTTGCTAACACTTTTTGAAAATGCAAACATTTCATTGAATTTGAACATTCTCTCAAATTTATAATGTTTTTTTACAATTTTTGAACTTTTCTGAAAAATGGAAACATTTTTTCAAGCTTGAGAACATTTTTCAAAATCGTCAACACTTTTTTATTAAAATTTGTGAACTTAAAACACAAACAAAATGAAAGAAAGAATCAGATAAAATACCAAAAATAGAAATATGATGGTAAAGAAAACAAGTTTAGGAACCTTCTACAAGATTCCTAAGATCAGATGTTATCTATCTACAAATGAGCTGACTCATCTCAATTCGGCCGGTCGCTCCCATGTAGGAAGCAGCGACAATTTGCCGCAGTATGCGTCGGACAGGATTTGCCCTTCTTGTGGTAAACCCTATTGGACGCTCGCTACGTCAATTAGTTGTTGTTTCGCATAGAAGTCGAGCGGACGAAGGTAAGATTGGAGGACCCATGATACATGTTGTTAGTTCAAAACATCCTAGTTTTGGGATATTCTAGAAGGTTCTCTACCGAATTTGGAAACCTTCCAGAAGTTCCTGCATTTTGGATTCTTCTATTTTCCTTTTGTAGGGTTATTTTGATTTTCTCTTTTCTTTTATATATTCTGCCGAAAAAGCTTCAAAATTTGGAAATATGTTCTTCTTTTCAATTTATTTTCCTGTGTCCAAAAAATGTTCAAAGAAATGTCTGATTTCTTACAAGTTGTTTTATTTTTTAATGTTCACATTTTCAAACATTATTAGTAAATTTATTAAACATTCCCAAATTTTCAAAAACATTTCATCTTTTAAGGAAAATTTGCATTTTTTAAAAAAATTGTTCACAATTTTGAAAAAAACATTCGATTGTTTTGAAAGATATTTGTATGTTTGGAAAAGTAATTAGTATTTCAAAAATGTTTACCGCATTCACATTTTTAATAATATATTCACAATTTCACAAAATTTTCAAATTTTGGGGAAATTTCTGCATTTTCAAAAAATGTCCACTTATTTAAAAAACATTTGTGATTTAAGAAAATATCTCAATTTTTGAACAAACATTCGTATTTTTTTAAATGATCACACTTTTTAAAAAAAATTGTGTTTTTTAAATAAACATGAATTAAAATGAAAAATACTAATAAAAAGGCTGTTATAATAGCCTAGTCTCTAGAGGAGCTGAGTCGATACAGTGTGCCAATGAGCCGACCTAGGCGTTCCCCTGTTCGGTCGGCCGACATTTTTTGCGGCACTTAATGTGTCAAATCTGAGGTTCCCCTGAGGTTCCCATAGGAGAGACAAATCTGAGGTTCATCTGTGCCGTGCTAATCTTGTCTGGACTGAGCTAGGCCTGAAGGAAGTCATATGTGATGCATTGCTCATTGATCGTTGATACGTCTCCAACGTATCTATAATTTTTTATTACTCCATGCTATATTATCTACAGTTTTGGACATTATTGGGCTTTATTATCCATTTTTATATTATTTTTGGGACTAACCTATTAACCGGAGGCCCAGCCCAGAATTGCTGTTTTTGCCTATTTCAGAGTTTCGCAGAAAAGGAATATCAAACGGAGTCCAAACGGAATGAAACCTTCGGGAACGTGATTTTTAGGAAGAATATGATCCAGAAGACTTGGACCCTACGTCAAGAAACAAAAGAGGAGGCCACGAGATAGGGGGCGCGCCCACCCTCCCAGGGCGTGCCCTCCACCCTCGTGGGCCCCCTGTTGCTCCACCGACGTACTCCTTCCTCCTATATATATATATCTACGTACCCCCAAACGATCAGATACGGAGCCAAAAACCTAATTCCACCGCCGCAACCTTCTGTACCCACGAGATCCCATCTTGGGGCCTGTTCCGGAGCACGCCGGAGGGGGCATCCATCACAGAGGGCTTCTACATCAACACCATAGCATCTCTGATGAAGTGTGAGTAGTTTACCTCAGACCTTCGGGTCCATAGTTAGTAGCTAGATGGCTTCTTCTCTCTTTTTGGATCTCAATACAATGTTCTCCCCCTCTCTCGTGGAGATCTATTCGATGTAATCTTCTTTTTGCGGTGTGTTTGTTGAGACTAATGAATTGTGGGTTTATGATCAAGATTATCTATGAACAATATTTGAATCTTCTCTGAATTCTTCTATGTATGATTGGTTATCTTTGCAAGTCTCTTCGAATTATCAGTTTGGTTTGGCCTACTAGATTGATCTTTCTTGCAATGGGAGAAGTGCTTAGCTTTGGGTTCAATCTTGCGGTGTCGTTTCCCAGTGACAGTAGGGGCAGCAAGGCACGTATTGTATTGTTGCCATTGAGGATAACAAGATGAGTTTTTGTATCATATTGCATGAATTTATCCCTCTACATCATGTCATCTTGCTTAAGGCGTTACTCTGTTTTCATGAACTTAATACTCTAGATGCATGCTGGATAGCGGTCGATGAGTGGAGTAATAGTAGTAGATGCACGCAGGAGTCGGTCTACTTGTCTCGGACGTGATGCCTATATACATGATCATACCTAGATATTCTCATAACTATGCTCAATTCTGCCAATTGCTCAACAGTAATTTGTTCACCCACCGTAAAAAACTTATGCTCTTGAGATAAGCCACTAGTGAAACCTATGGCCCCCGGGTCTATCTTATCACATTAATCTTCAAAAACTTAGTTATTTCCTTTGTTTTTTACTTTGCTTTCATTTTACTTTGCATCTTTATCATAAAAATACCAAAAATATTATCCTATCATATCTATCAGATCTCACTCTCGTAAGTGACCGTGAAGGGATTGACAACCCCTTATCGCGTTGGTTGCGAGGAGTTATTTGTTTTGTGTAGGTACGAGGGACTCGCGCATAGCCTCCTACTGGATTGATACCTTGGTTCTCAAAAACTGAGGGAAATACTTACGCTACTTTGCTGCATCACCCTTTCCTCTTCAAGGAAAACCAACGCAGTGCTCAAGAGGTAGCAAGAAGATTTCTGGCACCGTTGCCGGGGAGTCTACGCAAAAGTCAACATACCAAGTACCCATCACAAATCCCTTATCTCCCGCATTACATTATTTGCCATTTGTCTCTCGTTTTCCTCTCCCCCACTTCACCCTTGCCGTTTTATTCGCCCTCTCTTTTTCGTTTGCCTCTTTTTCGCTTGCTTTTTGTTTGCTCGTGTGTTGGATTGCTTGTCTGTCACGATGGCTCTAACTAGATTTGGTGATCTTCACCTTAAAAGGTTAGAAGAGATCGAAAGCAACGTCAGGAGTTTTATGGTTCTGCAATTTGAGCATAATACTTTCTTCAGAAACGAGCTTAAGGAACAAAAAAGCTTTATGAGTTATATGAATAAAGAGCTCAATGATATGTCTAAAGAATTTGATGGTTTGAGATCCCAAATTGCTCTTCTTGAAAATTTGATAGCTGAAATATCGGATAAGCAGGCTACCTTAGTTAATAAGATGGCCGCTAAACCGGATTACTATGAAAATAAAGATGAAGATCTAAAAGTTATTGATGTGTCCCCTATTAAATCTTTGTTTTGCAATATGAATCTTGATAATGATGGGACTGAATATGATCCACCTTTACCTAGAAGGCGTTCCAAAAATTCGGAGTTTTTAGATCTTGATGCTAAAATTGATAAAAGTGGGATTGAAGAAATCAAAACCCTAGATGTTAATAAACCCACTATTTTAGATTTCAAGGAATTTAATTATGAAAATTGCTCTTTGATTGATTGTATTTCCTTGTTGCAATCCGTGCTAAATTCTCCTCATGCTTATAGTCAAAATAAAGCGTTTACTAAACATATCGTTGATGCCTTGATGCAATCTTATGAAGAAAAGCTTGAGTTGGAAGTTTCTATCCCTAGAAAACTTTATGATGAGTGGGAACCTACTATTAAAATTAAGATTAAGGATCATGAGTTCTACGCTTTATGTGATTTGGGTGCTAGTGTTTCCACTATTCCCAAAACTTTGTGTGATTTGCTAGATTTCCGTGATTTTGATGATTGCTCTCTAAACTTGCACCTTGCGGATTCCACTATTAAGAAACCTATGGGAAGAATTAATTGTTGGGGATCGTAGCAGAATTTTAAAATTTCCTACGCATCACCAAAATCCATGTATGGAGTATACTAGCAACGAGGGGAAAGGAGTGCATCTACATACCCTTGTAGATCGCGAGCGGAAGCGTTCCAATGAACGAGGTTGATGGAGTCGTACTCGCCGTGATCCAAATCACCGATGACCGAGTGCCGAACGGACGGCACCTCCGCGTTCAACACACGTACGGAGCAGCGACGTCTCCTCCTTCTTGATCCAGCAAGGGGGAAGGAGAGGTTGATGGAGATCCAGCAGCACGACGGCGTGGTGGTGGATGTAGCGAGATCTCGGCAGGGCTTCGCCAAGCTTCTGCGAGAGGGAGAGGTGTTGCAGGGGAGGAGGGAGGCGCCAAAGGCTGTGTTCTTGCTGCCCTCCCTCCCCCCTTTATATACTCCCCCTGGGAGGGGGCGCCGGCCAAGAACCCATCTATGGGGGGGCGGCCAAGGGGGGGAACTTCCCCCCCAAGTCAAGTGGGGCGCCCCCCACCCTAGGGTTTCCAACCCTAGGCGCAGGGGGGAGGCCCATGGGGGGTGCCCCAGCCCACTAAGGGCTGGTTCCCTTCCCACTTCAGCCCATGGGGCCCTCCGGGATAGGTGGCCCCACCTGGTGGACCCCCGGGACCCTTCCGGTGGTCCCGGTACAATACCGATAACCCCTGAAACTTTCCCGGTGGCCAAAACTGGACTTCCTATATATAATTTTTCACCTCCGGACCATTCCGGAACTCCTCGTGACGTCCGGGATCTCATCCGGGACTCCGAACAACTTTCGGGTTTCCGCATACTATATCTCTACAACCCTAGCGTCACCGAACCTTAAGTGTGTAGACCCTACGGGTTCGGGAGACATGCAGACATGACCGAGACGCCTCTCTGGTCAATAACCAACAGCGGGATCTGGATACCCATGTTGGCTCCCACATGTTCCACGATGATCTCATCGGATGAACCACGATGTCGAGGATTCAATCAATCCCGTATACAATTCCCTTTGTCAATCGGTATGTTACTTGCCCGAGATTCGATCGTCGGTATCCCAATACCTTGTTCAATCTCGTTACCGGCAAGTCTCTTTACTCGTACCGCAATGCATGATCCCCTGACTAACTCCTTAGTCACATTGAGCTCATTATGATGATGCACTACCGAGTGGGCCCAGAGATACGTCTCCGTCATACGGAGTGACAAATCCCAGTCTCGATCCGTGCCAACCCAACAGACACTTTCGGAGATACCCGTAGTGTACCTTTATAGTCACCCAGTTACGTTGTGACGTTTGGCACACCCAAAGTACTCCTACGGTATCCGGGAGTTGCACGATCTCATGGTCTAAGGAGAAGATACTTGACATTGGAAAAGCTCTAGCAAACGAACTACACGATCTTTGAGCTATGCTTAGGATTGGGTCTTGTCCATGACATCATTCTCCTAATGATGTGATCCCGTTATCAATGACATCCAATGTCCATAGTCAAGAAACCATGACTATCTGTTGATCAACGAGCTAGTCAACTAGAGGCTTACTAGGGACACGTTGTGGTCTATGTATTCACACATGTATTACGATTTCCGGATAACACAATTATAGCATGAACAATAGACAATCATCATGAACGAACAAATATAATAATAACCATTTATTATTGCCTCTAGGGCATATTTCCAACATTAATGATGTTCTTATTGTTGCAAATAAGAACTATGTGCCCGTAGATTTTATCGTTCTTGATATAGATTGCAATCCTTCATGTCCTATTATTCTTGGTAGACCTTTCGTTAGAACGATTGGTGCAATTATTGATATGAAGGAAGGGAATATTAGATTCCAATTTCCATTAAAGAAGGGCATGGAACACTTCCCTAGGAAGAAAATAAAATTACCATATGAATCTATCATGAGAGCCACTTATGGATTGCCTACCAAAGATGGCAATACCTAGATCTATCCTTGCTTTTATGCCTAGCTAGTGGCGTTAAACGATAGCGCTTGTTGGGAGGCAACCCAATTTTATTTTTTTAGTTTTTTTTCTTTTGCTTCTGTTTAGGAATAAATCTTTGTTCTAGCCTCTTGTTAGATGTGTTTTTATGTTTTAATTAGTGTTTGTGCCAAGTTAAACCTATAGGATCTTCTTGGATGATAGTTATTTGATCTTGCTGTAATTTCCAGAAACTTTCTGTTCACGAAAACAATTGCTAAAAATCACCAGAACGTGATAAAATACTGATTCAAATTGCTGCTGATCAATAAACAAATTTCCTAGCTCGTCCTATTTTGGCTGATGTTTTGGAGTTCCAGAAGTTTGCGTTAGTTACAGATTACTACAGACTGTTCCGTTTTTGACAGATTCTGTTTTTCGTGTGTTGTTTGCTTATTTTGATGAATCTATGGCTAGTAAAATAGTTTATAAACCATAGAGAAGTTGGAATAAAGTAGGTTTAACACCAATATAAATAAAGAATAAGTTCATTACAGTACCTTGAAGTGGTCTTCTGTTTTCCTTCGCTAACGGAGCTCACGAGATTACTGTTGAGTTTTGTGTTGTGAAGTTTTCAAGTTTTGGGTGAATTTTTTTGATGGATTATGGAACAAGGAGTGGTAAGAGCCTAAGCTTGGGGATGCCCATGGCACCCCCAAGATAATCTAAGGACACCATAAAGCCAAAGCTTGGGGATGCCCCGGAAGGCATCCCCTCTTTCGTCTACTTCCATCGGTAACTTTACTTGGAGCTATATTTTTATTCACCACATGATATGTGTTTTGCTTGGAGCGTCTTGTATGATATGAGTCTTTGTCTTTTAGTTTAACACAATCATCCTTGCTGTACACACCTTTTGAGAGAGCCATACATGATTTGGAATTTGTTAGAATACTTTATGTGCTTCGCTTATATCTTTTGAGTTATATAGTTTTGCTCTAGTACTTTACTTATATCTTTTAGAGCACGGTAGTGGATTTGTTTTATAGAAACTATTAATCTCTCATGCTTCACTTAGATTATTTTGAGAGTCTTAAATAGCATGATAATTTGCTTAAATAATCCTAATATGCTTGGTATTCAAGAATAGTAAAAACTTTCTTATGAGTGTGTTGAATACTATGAGAAGTTTGATGCTTGATAATTGTTTTGAGATATGAAGATGGTGATATTAGAGTCATGCTAGTTGAGTAGTTGTGAATTTGAGAAATACTTGTGTTAAAGTTTGTGATTCCCGTAGCATGCACGTATGGTGAACCGTTATGTTATGAAGTCGGAGCATGATTTATTTATTGATTGTCTTCCTTATGAGTGGCGGTCGGGGACGAGCGATGGTCTTTTCCTACCAATCTATCCCCCTAGGAGCATGCGCGTAATACTTTGATTTCATAACTTGTAGATTTTTGCAATAAGTATATGAGTTCTTTATGACTAATGTTGAGTCCTTGGATTATACGCACTTTTCTTCCTTCCACCATTGCTAGCCTCTCTAATACCGCGCACTTTTCGCCGGTATCATACACCCACCATAAACCTTCCTCAAAACAGCCACCATACCTACCTATCATGGCATTTCCATAGCCATTCTGAGATATATTGCCATGCAACTTTCCACCGTTCTGTTTATTATGACACGCTCCATCATTGTCATATTGCTTAGCATGATCATGTAGTTGACATCGTATTTGTGGCAAAGCCACCATTCATAATTCTTTCATACATGTCACTCTTGATTCATTGCATATCCCGGTACACCGCCGGAGGCATTCATATAGAGTCATATTTTGTTCTAAGTATCGAGTTGTAATTGTTGAGTTGTAAGAAAATAAAAGTGTGATGATCTTCATTTTTAGAGCATTGTCCCAAGTGAGGAAAGGGACGATGGAGACTATGATTCCCCCACAAGTCGGGATGAGACTCCGGACGAAAAAGAAAGAAAGAAAAGAGGCCATAAAAAAGAGAAAAGGCCCAAATAAAAAAAATAAAAAAATGAGAGAAAAAAAGAGAAGGGACAATGTTACTATCCTTTTACCACACTTGTGCTTCAAAGTAGCACCATGATCTTCATGATAGAGAGTCTCTCATTTTGTCACTTTCATATACTGGTGGGAATTTTTCATTATAGAACTTGGCTTGTATATTCCAATGATGGGCTTCCTCAAAATGCCCTAGGTCTTCGTGAGCAAGCGAGTTGGATGCACACCCACTTAGTTTCTTTTGTTGAGCTTTCATATGCCTATAGCTCTAGTGCATCCGTTGCATGGCAATCCCTACTCACTCACATTGATATCTATTGATGGGCATCTCCATAGCCTGTTGATACGCCTAGTTGATGTGAGACTATCTTCTCCCTTTTTTGTCTTCTCCACAACCACCATGGCTCACGCTCATGTATTGCGTGAATATTGAAAAAGTTTGAGAATGTCAAAAGTATGAAACAATTGCTTGGCTTGTCATCGCGGTTGTACATGATTTAAATACTTTGTGTGGTGAAGATAGAGCATAGCCAGACTATATGATTTTGTAGGGATAACTTTCTTTGGCCATGTTATTTTGAAAAGACATGATTGCTTTGTTAGTATGCTTGAAGTATTATTATTTTGATGTCAATATTAAACTTTTGTCTTGAATCTTTCGGATCTGAATATTCATACCACAATTAAGAAGAATTACATTAAAATTATGCCAAGTAGCATTCCGCATCAAAAATTCTGTTTTTGTCATTTACCTACTCGAGGACGAGCAGGAATTAAGCTTGGGGATGCCTGATACGTCTCCAACGTATCTATAATTTTTGATTGCTCCATGCTATATTATCTACTGTTTTGGACTTATTGGGCTTTATTATCCACTTTTATATTATTTTTGGGACTAACCTATTAACCGGAAGCCCAGCCCAGAATTGCTGTTTTTTGCCTATTTCAGAGTTTCGCAGAAAAGGAATATCAAACGGAGTCCAAACGGAATGAAACCTTCGGAAACGTGATTTTTAGGAAGAATATGGTCCAGGAGACTTGGACCCTACGTCAAGAAACAAAAGAGGAGGCCACGAGGTAGGGGGGCGCCCACCCCCCCCCCCCAGGGCGCCCCCTCCACCCTCGTGGGCCCCCTGTTGCTCCACCGACGTACTCCTTCCTCCTATATATACCTACGTACCCCCAAACGATCAAATACGGAGCCAAAAACCTAATTCCACCGCCGCAACTTTCTGTACCCACGAGATCCCATCTTGGGGCCTGTTCCGGAGCTCCGCCGGAGGGGGCATCCATCACGGAGGGCTTCTACATCAACACCATAGCCTCTCCGATGAAGTGTGAGTAGTTTACCTCAGACCTTCAGGTCCATATTTAGTAGCTAGATGGCTTCTTCTCTCTTTTTGGATCTCAATACAATGTTCTCCCCCTCTCTCGTGGAGATCTACTCGATGTAATCTTCTTTTTGCGGTGTGTTTGTTGAGACCGATGAATTGTGGGTTTATGATCAAGATTATCTATGAACAATATTTGAATCTTCTCTGAATTATTTTATGTATGATTAGTTATCTTTGCAAGTCTCTTCGAATTATCAGTTTGGTTTGGCCTACTAGATTGATCTTTCTTGCAATGAGAGAAGTGCTTAGCTTTGGGTTCAATCTTGTGGTGTCCTTTCCCAGTGACAGTAGGGGCAGCAAGGCACGTATTGTATTGTTGCCATCGAGGATAACAAGATGGGTTTTTTATCATATTGCATGAATTTATCCCTCTACATCATGTCATCTTGCTTAAGGCGTTACTCTGTTTTCATGAACTTAATACTCTAGATGCATGATGGATAGCGGTCGATGAGTGGAGTAATAGTAGTAGATGCAGGCAGGAGTCGGTCTACTTGTCTCCGACGTGATGCATATATACATGATCATACCTAGATATTCTCATAACTATGCTCAATTCTGTCAATTGCTCAACAGTAATTCGTTCACCCATCGTAAAATATTTATGTTATTGAGAGAAGCCACTAGTGAAACCTATGGCCCCCGGGTCTATCTTCATCATATTAATCTCCCAACATTTAGTTATTTCCTTTGCTTTTTTACTTTGCTTTTATTTTAATTTGCATCTTTATCACAAAAATACCAAAAAAATTATCCTATCATATCTATCAGATCTCACTCTCGTAAGTGACCGTGAAGGGATTGACAACCCCTTATCGCGTTGGTTGCGAGGAGTTATTTGTTTTGTGTAGGTACGAGGGACTCGCGCGTAGCCTCCTACTCGATTGATACCTTGGTTCTCAAAAACTGAGGGAAATACTTACGCTACTTTGCTGCATCACCCTTTCCTCTTCAAGGAAAAACCAACGCAGTGCTCAAGAGGTAGCAATCGTTTGGGAGCAAAGGTACCGGAGTCTCTCCTATGTGATAGTAAGTTTCAACGAAACTATATGGACCAGATTGATATACCAGAGATGATAGCATCTACTTGCTGGTATGTATGGTGGAAAAGAAGGGAGTTAGTACGAGGAGAACAAAGTGCAAACACCGGTGCGTACTGCGATGACTGTTCATGCCCTATCTATGAACTTTGTTACTGCAACAAGTAAATCATCCCCGGCCACTCGTCCCTGCAAATGGAAGAAGCCCCTATCGGAGTTTCATGATCTTAATGTGGATGCTTCTTTTTCGGATGATGATAGCACGGGTTCTTGTGGAATGGTGATTAGAGATCATAGCGGAGGCTTTATCGTTGCAGCAACGACACAGATGAATCAGGTCGCTGATGTGGTATTCGTAGAGGCAGAAGCTATGCGTCAAGGATTATTATTCAGCCGTGGCATTGGATGTCACAAGGTTCTGATCAATCTGATAGTATTATCGCTGTGGACACACTAAATATGAATGAAGGGTATTTACTTGTGGTGGCACCTATTCTTGATGAATGTCGTAACTTGCAAAAAGAGTTCGGGAAGGTCACTATAGAGCATTGTATGAGAGAATCAAACATGGTTGCCCATGAGCTCGCTAGTTTTGGGAGAGGTAATCCATCGTCAGTGTGGCCGGATACACCTCCTAGTTTCTTGCGTTTTTATTTAGCAAACAATGTAAGTGTGATTTAAATTAATAAAGCTAGCCATGATGGCCTTTAAAAAAATACGAGGTCCCCCTTCTCACCCATTTCAAAGAATATTTTTTTATATAATCCCTGCCAAGGAATATCGTGCTAACCAATATATACAAGGTCATTTCCTCCATCGATCATACTAAACCCATTATTTTGCAGAAGTTCATATGGTTAGGTTTAATAAACAAATGAATTGATCAACCCTACCTTAATATACACTCGCGAGATGCCACATTTGGGGAGCTCCAGTATCTCGCTTGACGCGAGGTGGAAACTAGTGTGCCTCAAGCGAGCGTTCTGTTGGGCCGGCCCAAGTAGCTTCCAAGAGGTTAGTTCATTTTTCTTCTCTATTTTCTATTTGTTCATTTTATTGTTCACAATTATGGAAATATTCTAAATACATATATTCCAAAAATTAATTTTACAAAAACATAAAAATTTAAATATTGAAAATGTTAAAGCAGTGTAAAATTTTGTAGCTCCATTCTTAAAACGTTGAAATCATGCAAAAAAAAAACAATGATTGTGCCATTTTAAAAATGTTTGCACATTTGAAAATAATTTATGTGACCGCGAAAAAATTTAATTGTTTTTTATTCCAGACCACTAAAAAATGTACATTACATTCTAAAAATATGTTCACGCATTTCAAAAATATGTTCGTGACAATTGATTTTTATAAAATGTCAGTGTAGTTGAAATAAATGTTACTTATAATACAAAAAATGTTACTTATAATTAAAAAATCAACTCTATTTCCAAACTTTAGTTAACACATAAACAAAATAAATGTTCAAGAATCATTATTTATGAAATTTTTAAACATGTATTAAAAAATTCATATGTATATGAAAAATTTAAATGTGTAAGAAAATATTTGAACATAAATATATATTAAAATTTTAATAATAATATTTAAAATGTTAGAGTGAATAATAACTGTTCCTGATATATAACAATACAAAAATGCACAATATGTATGAAATAATTTGACATGTGTTGAAAAACGAAAATAAAATGTTAGAAGGTAAAACTTGAAGAAAACTGGTGAGAAACACAGAAACCAAAACTCAAAAAAAGTTCATTTAAATTTGGCATAGAAAACAATTGGAAATCAAATAGAAAGATAAAATAAAACAGAAAAGGGGGGAAAAAGAAAATCTGAGAAAGCCAAAAAAACCTGCTAAAGAAACTCAGAAAACCGCAAGAAAAACCAATGAAGACCAACACAGAGAAAAAAACACACGCCTAGAAACCACTCTTGCAGGAACCCATATTGGGCCACATTTGTCCGGTACCCAAGCGCTCTGGTTCACATATCCGAAAATGAACGGGAAGGTTCAGACTAGTTGACCAAATCACACAAAGAAAACCGTAGGGATCCGAGTGCACGTACACGAAATTACTCCTCTGACGTCTGAACACAAGCAAATGATTCCTTCTGCAACCGTTTATCCTTTCAGGAAACGCACGGAACAGTCAGCTTGACCACACGGTCAGTCATCGCCTCGAACAGACACGACATGTCATCTTCAGTCACTCAGTCTCTTGCATCCTCAGAGACGGTTAACATCGGTCAAGAAGACCTCCTAGCAGTGTCAAGCAAGCAGCAACAACTTGGCAGATACGCCGTGGGTGGATCCACTGAAAATGTAGGGGTTCATCAACCCACATACAAAAATCTGAATAAAACAAAAATGATCTAGCTATCTCATGTGTTGTCACATTTGCTTTCCTAGGGCATAACTCATAGGAAACATCGTCAGAGGCACTTGCATGCAGTCATGGAAAATTGCCGAACTTGCGGTCGCAGAAAACCCTCCTGAGATAAGAGTCGATATTACCTGCTCATTGTCAATTTTTCTTCCTCCTTCTCATATAATTAAGCGATAAAGCACTGATTGATATCACAGATTGTTTGAGCGACTGGACCTCCTCTCCATGTGTTGCTTGCCTTCTCTCACACAAAATATACCAAAGCGGTATTTAGAACTAGCTCTCGTCTGCGAACTTCTTGGCATAAGGGCGCTGGATGGTCGTATTTTAAAAGCTCCTCCAACACAATGGCACCAGATCTGTCGGCACACAAAGCCACTTCTACCTTTTCTTTTACTCCTATTTCCTTCCAAATTTGCCTTGCTCTAGTACAAGTAAAAAGCATACGCTTCAAATCTTCATATCCCACCCCAGTATGCACAAAGGGCATTGACCCGAATCAACAACATGTCTACGTGCTAATATACCCACACACGAGATCGACTCTTTCATCTCACTGGCTTAGTGATGTTGAGAACCAGCCAGAACCTGAGCCAGACTAGACTTTCTACCCTTTTTGTAACGCTGTATTGTAAGAACTATTTGTTTTACTTTTCTCCTGCTTAATATATAGGCAGTGACCTGCCAGTTCCTCAAAAAAGATCGATTCTTTCAGTGCTCTGCAGCCAAAAACTTTCACTTTTGGTGCCACAGCAGATGTTCATAAATTTCTCCGAACCTCCATGTCTCCTGCCCGTCCTATGTCCTGATCATTGGCATAACTTCTTTTAAACTTATGATTCCACTCGCCATAGTAGTCCGATTTTACTAAAAATATGCCTGCTTTTGAATCGCGCAACAAAATCCTCACGATCATCCACTAGCGAAATTGACAATATGGATTCAACATCAATCGGCCAAAAAAAAATCCATAACGAGCTCTTCATCCCATTGACTCGAGACTGGATTTATTAGAGCACAAACTTTTTGCACCAAGTTCCTACCTTGTGGAGTTAAAACTCGTAGATCAGGATGTGCTACTAACCAGTTATCACTCCATATCAATACTACATTAATATATCACTCGCGAGATGCCACATTAGGGGAGGTCATGTATCTCCCTTGACGCAAGTTGGAATAGTGTTTAGTTGGGCTGGCCCAAGTAGCTTCCTGCAGGTTATTTGTTTTCTTTATTTTTTTATTCGTTCGTTTTAATGTTCACAATTATAACGATATTCTAAAGACAAATATAACGAAACTTAATTTTACAATAAAATAAAAAAGTGAATCTGGAAAATGTTAATGCATCGTCAATTTTTCTAGCTCAATTGTGATATTATGGGAAAAAATATTTTGTGCCATTTTTAAAAAAATCGTGCATTCTAAAAAAAATATGTGTGAAATTTTATAATTTTTTAATATAATGTTCAAAAATATTCATGCAATTAAAAAATTATTCCATACCATTGAAAAAATGTATATTACATTTTAAAAAATGTTCATCAGTTTCAAACATATATTTGAGGCAATTGTTTTGTGTACAATGTAGAAAATGTTAGTGTAGTTTAAAAAATGTTTCTTATAATTCAAACAAATATTTCAATTATATTTCCAAACTTTCTTTAACACATTATCAAAATAAATGTTCAAAAAATGTTAAACATGTATAAAAAATATTTCAGATGTATAGGAAAAATTTAATTGTGCATGAAAAATATTTAAACACAAAAAGATAGTAAATTTTGAATAATTCAACAACAACAAGAACAACAACAACAATAACAAGAACAACAACAACAAAGCCTTTAGTCCCAAACAAGTTGGGGTAGGCTAGAGGTGAAACCCATAAGATCCCGCGACCAACTCATGCCTCTGGCACATGGATAGCAAGCTTCCACGCATGCCTGTTCATAGCTAGTTCTTTGGTGATACTCCAATCCTTCAGGTCTCTCTTAACGGACTCTTCTCATGTCAAATTCGGTCTATCCCGACCTCTCTTGACATTCTCCGCACGCTTTAGCCGTCCGCTATGCACTGGAGCTTCTGGAAGCCTGCGCTGAATATGCCCAAACCATTTCAGACGATGTTGGACAAGCTTCTTTTCAATTGGTGCTACCCCAACTCTATCTCGTATATCATCATTCCGGGCTCTATCCTTCCTCGTGTGGCCACACATCCATCTCAACATACGCATCTCCGCCACACCTAACTGTTGAACATGTCGCCTTTTAGTCGGCCAACACTCAGCGCCATACAACATTGCGGATCGAACAACCATCCTGTAGAACTTGCCTTTTAGCTTTTGTGGCATTCTCTTGTCACAGAGAATGCCAGAAGCCCAGGTAAAGAAGAAGGGTTGTGATAGGCTTGACGATCCAACGTAAAAACTCAGCCACTCTTATGAAGATGAAACCCAAAAATAATGATATGTAGAAATGTTAGAGTGTATAATAAATGTTCCTGATATTACAATATGTGTGAAATAATTTGACATGTGTTAAAAAGGAATAAAAATGTTAAATGATAAAAGAAAACCTATGCGAAATACAGAAACCGCAACTTAAAAGAAACCCATTGAAATTCGGCATAGAAAACAGTTGAAAACCAAATAGAAAGAAAAAAAATAAAAAATTCCGAGAAAACAAAAAAATCTGCTAAAGAAACATAGAAAACCGAGAAAGCTGCAAAAAATACCGATGAAGACCGACACAGAAAAAAAAGCACGCCTAAAACCTACTCTCTCTGTCCTATATTATAAGAGCGCTTTTTAACATTACACTAATATCAAAAACATTTTATATTATGAGACAGAAGAAGTACATACTTCCGCAGGAACGCATATCGGGGTGATCGAATAAAGCCTCAAAGCGAATCTCCTTGAGGCGAGACAGAAAGTAGCGTCACAGTAGACGGCACCACATTTGTCTGGTTCCCCAAGCTCTCTGGTTCGCGTGCCATGCCAGGGCTCATACTCCTATATTGGGGGGGGGGGGGGGGTGGGAACCCAGGAGGTTCAGACTAGGTGAACAAATCACACAAAGAAATCATAGGGATCTGAGTGCACGTACACGAAATTACTCCTCAGAGAGCAGCTTCAATGCGCCGACCCATTTCATTCGCCCATCTCCGTTTGGGTCGTCGCGAACAAAAACACCAACCCAATGCGCCGACCCATTTCTAAAAACCATCCGCTCCGCGTTCGCGCGGATCCATTTCATGGCCAAAATTGCGCCTGGAACGCGTCGGCGCGAACGTGAAGCAGATGCGCCGGGCGTCCCCTTGGTGTCCGCTGCGGCCTGCATGTCGGCCTCCCAACTACCGCCCGCGGTCATATTTATGACGACTACCAACACCGGGCCCGCCTGGCAGTGTGTAGAAGGGCCGCGTGCCCGTCCTTTTTAATGGACGTGTGCGGCGGGGCCGGACTCATCCACAACCCCCGTCCACTTCTAGCCACATTTGCTCCCTCGTCGGTGACCAGGAAACCCTAGCTAGCTCGCAGCAAAACCCTAGCCACCCAGCCATGGGACTCCTCAATGGGAAGGGAGGGAAGAAGGGGAGGTTTAGCGCCGGAGCGAGCTCTTCCCGCGGGCGCTCTGCATCGTCGCCGCCGGCTAGGCGTGGCACGCCACCGCGGGAGCGGGAGCGGCTCTACATCCCAATCCACCAGGTGCGGCGGCACTGGTAGTACCATCAGCCCTTGCCGTATCCAGATGTGAACTTGCCGCACGGCTGACACCTGGACCCGCAGCGCATCCCCATCCCGGAGGCGCTGCGGTCCGCGCGGGCGCACACCGAGGAGGTTCGCCGGCGGCGCAAGCTCCTCATGCCGGAGCAGCGCGCCATGCGTGACTACGCGCCAGACTCCCCCAACTGAGAGCGCGCCGCGTCGGTGTCCACGTCAACCACAACCTTCCACCGCCGCCCTTGCGGGTAGAGCCGGAGGAAGAGGAGGCAGGGGCGGAGTACTAAGCCGCCCTCGAGGAGGCCTTGCAGCACATGTTGGAGGCGAGCCGGATCGAGGAGGACGCCCATTGGGATGGGCTAGAGCAAGCCCTAGCTTTGCCGCCACCGCCGCCGGCGCCGCCCCTCGACGAGCCCAAGGCTAAGCCGGAGCGTGAGCCAACTCCCACGCGCAAGCAGTCACCGCCGCCGGCCCCCACTTGACCGGAGGAGTCCTATTCGTGGACCGGCCAGCTCTGTGAGTGGGTGAGCGCGCCTCCCTGCTACTTCGCCTCCACGCTAGAAGAAGAGGTGGCCCACCTTGAGCGCTGGAAGGCGCATTGGCTCGCCAAGGAGGGGGCCGCCGGCGAGCGGCAGCTGCGATATGAGCATATGCTGCGTCGCGACGAGGAGACTCTGCGACTTGAAGAGGAGGAGGAGGAGGAGCACGCCCGCCTTGCCGCTATGCCACCGCCGCCGCAGACGCCGGAAGAGGCTGCCCTGGAGGCCTATCACGCCGCGTTCGGGTGGGCTGGGCCTCCCCCGTCTTTATTGACCTCATCGGCGGCGGCGACGATGACGGGAAGGGTAAGGGCAAGGCGGTCTACTATGGCAGCGTGCGAGCGTTTATTAGAGTTTTTTTTTAATTTTCTAGTTACGTTTAAGTGGACTTTGGCCGGCGTTTGACCGGTCATTTATGTTTTATTATGTTTAATTTGTCAGCTTTGGCCTCATCGGCATAGATGGGTCGGCCTCCCGTTAGGCGAACCTGCCAACCCAAATGAAAAAAGGACGTGGCTGTTCGTCTGTCCGATCCAAACGGACGAAAAGTGGACAAAATGTGTATTTGTTTGGGTCGTCGCGTTGGAGTTGTTCTTTTTTTTAGAAATGGAGGAGAACCCTCGGCCTCTGCATCTGGACGATGCATGCAACCACTTTATTAATTATTCACACAAGACCTTACAAAGTCATACAACAATAAGACTAAAGCCACCGTTTATGCAACATCTGTCGCTACTCCTATCCAATTGATGAAGGGATGTTGATAGTCTGGGCCTAATACCGAACAGACCTCGCAGCCAAACCTACCATCTAAGACCTGAGGTCCCAACCAGGCCACCTGCCGGGTATGGGGCACCTACCAGTCCGGCGCACTCCTCAACCAGGACGCCTGCCGGGTATGAGGCCGCCGCAGCCACCTGCCACCAATCCATCTTCAGTGCTGTACTGCTGCATCAACCTTGTTCGGTCTAACTGCCGTCGACGCCACCACGACGCCAGACAACGCCACCTCCCTGCGCGAGTTCATCTCCGCGCATCGGACTCTGAATCTCCACAGCGCCACGCCGCCAAGATCCGCCGCCATCAATGTATAAGATGGAGTACCACTCCACCAAAGAAGCCGTCCTCTGTTTCCCGAGCCCGTGTGTACCTCCATGAATGACGCCCCCAAGGGGGAAACAACACCAGAGCGCCGCCATCATCCGATCAACTGATCTAGGGTTTTCCCCGGAGGTAGCAGAGAGTGACCTTGAACTTATCCACGGCGATGCCTTCAAGAAGGGAACGACACAGACAGCGCCGCCACCGCCGGCCTTTGCAGTAGTCAAAAGCAAGTTTTCACTCGGATCTGTTCGAAGAAATTTCATCTCTCGTGCACGGGCCGCCGCGTCCTGCGACGTCCCCGGGAGCGGGATCCCAAGATCCGCCGCCAGAAGGACCCACCACCCGACCATCATCCCTGAAAGGGGCGACGCCACCACCGTGCTCGGATCCGGCATCACGGCGACGTCTTCGGCCGCCCCCAATTAGATCGGTGAAGGAGGATAGCCAACGCGAGCACCCACCATCGCATAGGACCGCCGGACGGCGCCCGAGCCCGACCACCCGAAGGAGAACCCATCTGGGGCGGGAAACCCCAGATCCGCCGCCGCCAGCCCCCGCAGCGCTGCCGGGATCCCATCGGGCCGCCGCCCGAGCGCGCCAACTCCGCCTCCATGCTGTACGCCCCGGGACGCCGATGCATCTCAGCCAGAGAATCCCCTCATGAAGAGAGGAGGAAGGCCCGCCGTCCACCGTCCGCCGGGCAAGCTTCGCTCACCGGCCCCCTTCGGCGGCGGCGGGGAAGAAGGGGAGGAGGGCGGTCGAGGGCGGCGGCGGTTGGGGCGCCCGAGTCGCCCCCCTGAGGCGACGCGAGCGAGCGTTGGAGTTGTTCTGACGTCTGGACACAAGCAAATGATTCCTTCTGCAATCGTTTATTCCTTCCAGGACAACGCCTCGAACAGTCAGCTTGACCTCAGGGCCAGTCATCGCCTCGAACAGAACTGATATGTCATCGTCAGTCACTCAGTCTCCTGCACCCTCAAAGACGGTCAACACCTGGTCAAGATGCCCCCCTGGCCGGGTCAAGCAAGGCAGATACCCCGCGTTCGCGCCGTGGGTGGATCCACAGAAAAACTGTCCGTCTGCTCCCCCGGCGACGCCTCCCATGCACGCGCGACGGCGAGACGCGGGGTGGACGCACGACGCGAGCAAAAAGTACAACCAACGCGTGCGTGCGTCGCCATCGGTACTGCCACCCCCTCCCTGCTCCGTGTGCACGGTTTCCTCTCCCTTTCTCGTCTCTTTCTCTGTCGACCTCTCGAGCAAAGAGAGCGGGCAGGCATCGGTGCAGGCTCTAGAAGGCTAGGTAGGGGGCAGGCAAATAATAACCATATTCTTTTCCCGGAGCAAGCGGTGCGTTCCACCTCGTCGTGCTTGGCCTATGCTAATTGTAATGCCAGTGACAAATCTTTCACCGTTCGCCCGCTAATAAACTACCCCGCCGGGAAACCATGCCGCGGCATTTTTCTACTAACTATTCAATGGGTACGTGCAATGCATGTTAATTTAAAAGTATATTAAATGCATGCGGATATTAAGTAGGATATTATTTGTGTGTTATTATGTGATTAGCATTATATTTGTTATGAAATTAACTGCACGCTAAATGTGTTGAGCGCTCGACATTGAAGCAGTCTAGGTCATTGGATTGACATGATTTGATGACCGAGATTAATTGAATCTGCCCCTTTAGGCCTCTTTATATTGGTATAGATAAACAAGGGGCGAGGGTGAGCTCCTGGCTGCGCTGTGTTAGAAGCCAAAGGTTTTTATTATTATTATTAGAACAAAAAGGCCAAGGTTCAAAGTATATTCAGTGCTGTGCTGCCAATTTGTATTTACGCTCTAATCTGGGGTGTCGTAGTCTCGCGCGCTCAACACGTGGCCACACGGCAACGGTGCAACTGGCCAATAAATCCGGTTTGAAAAAGAAAAAGAAAAGAATCGGACGTCCATTTTCTTACCAATATTCCGGCGAGTCCGGCAGCATTGCACCGGCAGGAACGAGGCGCGAGTTGAGGGTTGAGACCGATACGCAGAGTAAGCAAACAAAAACCGGCGCGCTGCAGGCAGGGTTTCTTGTTGGCCCTGGCCCTAGCCGCGCCGCTACGGCCATTTTCGCCCTGCGTCGTGTACAAGAATAGAAGCCATGATGGTTCCTGGAAATCCAGCCGTGTTTTCTCTTCTCCCGCGTCCTGCACCATAGCTGAGCAACCACATATTTTCCTCGAGCGATCTCCCTCCCCCCTTATAAGAAGAAAAGGCTCCTTCACTTCAGTCTAGACCTAGACCTCAGCACCGAAATCAAGCAAAGACCTGTTAAGTTAAACCAACCTGCAAAACCCCAGGTTGTAGCTGAGATGCCGTCGTCGTCTGCCTCCGCTTCGTCTCTCTTCGCCATTGTGCCCCTCGACGGCGGTGGCGCGACGAGCCGCCACGCCATGGACGCCTGCTACCTCTGCGGGAAGCCGCTCTCCAGAGATTTCGACGTCTTCATGTACAGGTAGTTTAACTTTACGGGTCTGTTTGCGCCTTTAATTAGCTGCTGCTGCTCTCAGATCGCCAATATATGTACACACTGTATAGTAGTGCTATTCTGATCCCGCGATCCGTTTTCCTCACTACGAACCACAGAGGGGACACGCCATTCTGCAGCGAGGAGTGCAGGGCTGTGCAGATCGATACCGACGAGGTACGCGAGAGGATTAACACCAAGATCCTGAAGGAACGTGCTGCGAGAAACGAGCAGCGCCGCGGGGTGGCTGCCTCCGAGCCCAACATCACCCGCGCGGGAAATGTGCCGGTTGCAAGCTAAGCTGTGCGCTCAAGGAAGCAGTGCATTCGCCCCTCCTTCATCAGAAATAATAGGGGCACGGGATATATAATAGCCATCCGATCCGATGGAGAAACTCTTCTGTTTGAAGACTATCTTCCGGTTGAGATGAGCAAGCAAGCTGGGGTTTCTTTCGCTTATTAGGTGCTCGCACTTCGCGTGTATAGACGAGCTATAAAATGCACAAGAAAATTACTGTGCGTGTGAGCGTCGATAACTTCCTCTACCTCAGGTGAGGATATGAGGTGCAACAATGCATGTTTTGGAAAATAATGGAAACTTCCTGGTTATGTTAGTTTCCAAGTTGTGGACATAGCAGCGGAGTCTGAGTACTAGGTGTTTGGGTCCTTGCGTGTCTGAATGAACACATGTGTTGTATGGCTCCAATGCATAAGAGGTCTATAATAAAGAGAAGAAAAAACAAGGCACGAGAGGTGTCATGGGCAAAAGTTCTTGATTGATCCAGTGCGTGGGTTAAATGTAACTTTCTCCCCAAAAAATCTCTACAATCAGCCTTACAAAGTTTGACAACCTCACTGAGTTAATTAAGGGAGCTTCTCTTTCCTCCTCCACAAGAAAACGTCCCAAGCTTTCCTCTTTCTCTCGCCGGCGCCGTCGCTGGTCCGCCCCGTCTTCGATGGCCTTTGGGCAATGGAGGTGCAGAGGACCTCGCCCCCCCCACCGGCGGGAGGGACCCTGTTCTTGCTCTTATTAGGATCAGTGTCTTGGTTGGGGCTGTGTGGCGACGACGATGTCCCTCGGTAGGAATAGTGTCTCCCACGTTCTATCCCTGCCCCGATGATGCGTATAGCGTCGTCGGATGGCGTATGAAGGTGTGTATCCGTCGGATCTCGTGAGATTCAATCGATGCTGCTCTTCGATGGATCTATTTGGATCCGTTCTTTGTTCGTCTTGGTTTGGGTGTTTACAGGTTTAATGCTTCCGATCTAAGACTTTCTTCATCGACGATGGTTGTTGCTCTAGTGCGTTAGTTCTATAGGGCCTTAGCAAGATGACTTCCCGACTGTCTACTACAACAAGGTTTGCCTGGCTCCAGCGAGGGAGGGGCCGATGACGGCGGCACGCCTTCGGCTCGCTCCAGTGCTTGTAGTTGTCGCTAGGTTGTCCACGGACCTGGTTATAATTTTTACTACCTGTGGTGTTCTTTGTACTACCATGATTGAAGATGAATAGATTGAAAGTATCTCGCGCAAAAAACCCCCTCACCAAGGCCTGATCCCAGCCATATCGTGGTACGCCTACTATTCCTACCATAAGCGGCTATTGAATGGCTTATAAGATTTTGAGTTCGTCGAATGTGAGTGATACAAGAATATTGTTGTTCCATGAGAAGTTTGATCTCACAAACAATAAAGCTATGATGTGATCTGTGTAGATTTCCCTTCACTAGATTAAGATCCTCCTCAACAACGACAGAACGATGACTCCATTGTAATGCAAGCGAGAGTCCCATCTTAATTGCAGATAGTCAGATTAAAGCACATCATGCACTATATGAAAAGACACATCCGTGATAATACTTGTTCGCATAAAAGGTCCCTTTGTTGTCATCGATGTGCATCCATGATAGATTTATGATAAAATCAAGAATCTCATACATGTGTTGTTGTAGATCACTTCTACAACAAATGTCATTTTTTGTCAGGGAAGTAGGCTCTTTCATGACAGAAAATACGCGTGATGAAAGCGGTTTTTGTCGCGAGTGGCTGGCTCAACCGGGACACCACCGACACATTGCAGCCACCATAATGGATCGCCGCTAAGCTAACAGGTGTGGGTATTGGATATGATACCTGTGAGCAACGTGGCATACACCTGATCTTCAACATGTCACTTTTTATTGGACCATGATAACCAATTGTTGGCTATTCATTAGAACAAGTGTCACCCGCCCAGTGGCCCATAGAAAGCTTTGCCAAGATGACACGTGTCAACTAACCAATTGAAGGTCCAGTGAGCTAAAAAAGGCCATCATAGTCGAAAGCTGGGTTAAGGCTCTGGTCCTATCCCATGGACCCGTTAATCGCGTACTGGGGAGTGCTCGATTGACAAGTCGTGAGGATTTGGTCCATTACCAGCCCGTGGGCCTTTCGTCTTGATTTCGGCCCATTCACACTGTTTTGGTGTGTATTGAGACTTATGGTTATTTTGGCCCGTGTATGGCCCACAATTTCCGTCGGTCTGTCTCCAACCCACGGTTCTTTTCGGCCCATTTACAATTGTTTCCTCTTAACTAGGAAGGTGTTGGGCCCCAATTGCAAGTGTTTGTAGGAAGAAATAAATTTTCCTTCAAAGTAGATGACTTTAAGGTTTATCGAACAAGTAGGAGTTTACTAAGTACCCAATGATAAGTACCTGAACACATAAATGCAAAACTAAATTGGCCCCCAATGAAACTATCGTATGGAAGATTGATTGCAATAGAAAATTGAAAGCAAGAATTGTAAAGAGATTGTTGATCAAGGTTGGAAGAAATAGGTAGAAAAATGGAGCAGGATCCATAGGTTGGGGACGCGGTCGATGGAAGAAGTTGGTTTGGGGATGCTACTTGTGAGCTGCGTTGGGATTTCCTCGAAGAGGAGAGGATGATGCATTATAGTAGAGATAAGTATTTTCCTCAGTTAAGAACCAGGTTATCAATCCAGTAGGAGAACCACGCAACACCTCGTTAGCAGTACCTACACACAAGATAACAAATCCTTGCACCCAACGTGAACAAGGGGTTGTCAGTTCCTCGGCAGTTACTTGCAAGATTAAATTGTATGGTGATAGATAGAGAGATAGATCTAATGAAAATACAAAATAAAATAAATAAAGAAAAATTGAAGCAAGGTATTTTTGGTTTTAATATATGATAAAAAGTAGACCCTGGGGCCATAGTTTTCAGGGGAGGCTTCTCTCTTAAAAATAGCATACAGTGGGTACACAAATTACTGTGAGGCAATTGATAGAAAAGCAAATAATTATGATGATATCCAAGGCAATGATCATGTATATAGGCATCACGTCCGAGACAAGTAGACCGAAACGATTCTGCATCTACTACTTTTACTTCACACACGACCGCTATTTAGCATGCATCTAGAGTATTAACTTCATAAAGAACAGAGTAACGCCTTAAGCAAGATGACATGATGTATACAAAATAAACTCACGTATGAATAGACCCTATCTTTTTATCCTTAATGGCAATGATACAATACGTGTCGTGTCCCCTTCTGTCATTAGGATTGAGCACCGCAAGATTGAACCCATTACAAAGCACCTCACCCATTCCAAGATAAATCTATCTAGTTGGCCAAACCAAATCAATAGATCGGACATAAATATGAAGCTATAACAATCATGGATAAAAGAGCTCAGAGAAAACTCAAATAATATTCATGGATAGATCTGATCATAAACTCACAATTCATCGGATCCTAACAAACACACCGCAAAAAGTCATTACATCAAATAGATCTCCAAGAACATCAAGGAGAACATTGTATTGAAGATCAATGAGAGAGAAGAAGCCATCTAGCCACTAGCTATGGACACGCAGGTCTGTGGTAAACTACTCACGCATCATTAGAAGGGCAGCAAGGTTGATGTAGAGCCCCTCCGTGATCAATTGCCCCTCCGGCAGAGTACCAAAGAAGGCCTCCAGATGGGATCTCATGGGAACAGAAACTTGCGGGGGCGAAAAAAGTATTTCGAGTGGATCTATGATGTCAGGGGAATATTTGATAATTTATAGAGGTGGAATTTGGGTTGGAGGTTCTGCGAGGGGCGCACAAGCCTGGGGGGTGATACGTCTCCAACGTATCTATAATTTTTTATTGTTCCATGCTATTACATTATCTGTTTTGGATGTTTAATGGGCTTTAATATGCACTTTTATATTATTTTTGGGACTAACCTATTAACCGAAGGCCCATTGCAAATTGCTGTTTTTTGCCTTTTTCAGTGTTTCGCAGAAAAGGAATATCAAACGGAATCCAAATGGAACGAAACCTTCGCGAGGATCTTTCTTGGAGAAAACGCAACCCAGGAAACTTGGAGTGGAAGTCAAGGAAGCAGCGATGAAGCCACGAGGCAGGAGGGCGAGCCCAGGGGTAGGGGCGCCCCCACCCTCGTGGGCCCCTCGCAGCTCCACCGACCTACTTCTTTTGCCTATATATACTCTTATACCCTGAAAACATCCAGGGGAGCCACGAAACCACTTTTCCACCGCCGCAACCTTCTGTACCCATGAGATCCCATCTTGGGGCCTTTTCCGGCGCTCCGCCGGAGGGGTAATCGATCATGGAGGGCTTCTACATCAACACCATAGCCTCTCCGATGATGTGTGAGTAGTTTACCACAGACCTTCGGGTCCATAGTTATTAACTAGATGGCTTCTTCTCTCTCTTTGGATCTCAATACAAAGTTCTCCTCGATCTTCTTGGAGGTCTATTCGATGTAATAATTTTTGCGGTGTGTTTGTCGAGATCCGATAAATTGTGGGTTTATGATCAAGATTATTGATGAACAATATTTGATTCTTCTCTGAATTCTTTTATGCATGATTTGATATCTTTGCAAGTCTATTCGAATTATTAGTTTGGTTTGGCCTACTAGATTGATCTTTCTTGCAATGGGAGAAGTGCTTAGCTTTTGGTTCAATGTTGCGGTGCCCTTTCCAAGTGACAGTAGGGGCAGCAAGGCACGCATTGTATTGTTGCCATCGAGGATAAAAAGATGGGGTTTATATCATATTGCTTGAGTTTATCCCTCTACATCATGTCATCTTGCCTAATGCGTTACTCTGTTCTTATGAACTTAATACTCTAGATGCATGCTGGGTAGCGGTCGATGTGTGGAGTAATAGTAGTAGATGCAGAATCGTTTCGGTCTACTTGACACGGACGTGATGCCTATGTTCATGATCATGCCTCGATATTGTCATAACTATGCGCTTTTCTATCAATTGCTCGGCAGTAATTTGTTCACCCACCGTAAAATTTGCTATCATGAGAGAAGCCACTAGTGAAACCTATGGCCCCTGGGGTCTACTTTACATCATATTATTTTCCCATCAACTAGTTATTTCTATCGCCGTTTATTTTGCAATCTTTACTTCCCAATCTATACAACAAAAATACCAAAAATATTTATCTTATTATCTCAATCAGATCTCACTTTTGCAAGTGGTCGTGAAGGGATTGACAACCCCTTTATCGCATTGGTTGCAAGGTTCTTGATTGGCATGCTCAAGATGTAGCAAGAAGGATTTTTGGCGCTGTTGCCGGGGAGATCTACGCACAAGTCAAGACATACCAAGTACCCATCACAAACTCTTCTCCCTCGCATTACAATATTTGCCATTTGCCTCTCGTTTTCCTCTCCCCCACTTCACCTTTGCCATTTTATTCGCCCTCTTCCGATCGTCTATTTTCGCTTGCTTCTTCTGTGCTTGTGTGTTGAATTGTTTGTCACGATGGCACAAGACAATACTAAATTATGTGATTTTTCCAATACCAACAACAATGATTTTATTAGCACTCCGATTGCTCCTATTTCCGATGCTGAATCTTGTGAAATTAATGCTGCTTTGTTGAATCTTGTCATGAAAGATCAATTTTCTGGCCTTCCTAGTGAAGATGCCGCTACCCATCTAAACAACTTCGTTGATTTGTGTGATACGCAAAAGAAGAAAGATGTGGATAATGATATTGTTTAATTGAAGCTATTTCCATTTTCGCTTAGAGATCGTGCTAAAACTTGGTTCTCTTCTTTGCCTAAAAATAGTATTGATTATTGGAATAAGTGCAAAGATGCTTTTATCTCTAAGTATTTTCCTCCCGCTAAGATCATCTCTCTTAGAAACGATATTATGAATTTTAAGCAACTTGATCATGAAAATGTTGCACAAGCTTGGGAGAGGATGAAATTAATGATACGTAATTGCCCTACACATGGTTTGAATTTATGGATGATTATACAATTTTTTTATGCTGGATTGAATTTTGCTTCTAGAAATCTGTTAGATTCGGCCGCGGGAGGCACTTTTATGGAAATCACTTTAGGAGAAGCTACTAAACTCCTAGATAATATTATGGTTAATTATTCTCAATGGCACACCGAAAGATTTACTAGTAAAAAGGTTCATGCGATTGAAGAGATTAATGTTTTGAGTGGAAAGATGGATGAACTTATGAAATTGTTTGCTAATAAGAGTGTTTCTTCTGATCCTAATGATATGCCTTTGTGCACTTTGATTGAGAATAATAATGAATCTATGGATGCGAATTTTGTTGGTAGGAACAATTTTGGTAACAACGCGTATAGAGGAAACTTTAATTCTAGGCCGTTCCCTAGTAATTCCTCTAATAATTATGGTAATTCCTACAACAACTCTTATGGAAAATTTAATAAGATGCCCTCTGATTTTGAGACTAGTGTTAAAGAATTTATGAATTCGCAAAAGAATTTCAATGCTTTGCTTGAAGAAAAATTGCCTAAGATTGATGAGTTGGCTAGGAACGTGGATATAATTTCTCTTGATGTTGATTCTTTGAAACTTAGATCTATTCCACCTAAGCATGATATCAATGAGTCTCTCAAAGCCATGAGAATTTCCATTGATGAGTGCAAATAAAGAACCGCTAGGATGCGTGCTAAAAAAGACTGCTTTGTGAAAGCGTGTTCTTCTAGTTTTCATGATAATAATGATGAAGATCTAAAAGTGATTGATATGTCTCCTATTAAATCTTTGTTTTCCAATATGAATCTTGATAAATATGGGATTGGAGATGATTCAACTTTAGTTAAAAGGCGTCCCAATGATTCGGAGTTTTTAGATCTTGATGCAAAAATTGGTAAAAGTGGGATTGAAGAGGTCAAAACTTTACATAGCAATGAACCCACTATTTTGGATTTCAAGGAATTTAATTATGATAATTGCTCTTTGATAGATTGTATTTCCTTGTTGCAATCCGTGTTAAATTCTCCGCATGGTTATGATCAAAATAAAGCTTTTACCAAACACATCGTTGATGCTCTAATGCAATCTTATGAAGAAAAACTTGAATTAGAAGTCTCTATCCCTAGAAAACTTTATGATGAGTGGGAACCTACTATTAAAATTAAGATTAAAGATCATGAATGCTATGCTTTGTGTGATTTGGGTGCTAGTGTTTCCACGATTCCAAAAACTTTGTGCGATGTGTTAGGTTTCCGTGAATTTGATGATTGTTCTTTAAATTTGCATCTTGCGGATTCCACCATTAAGAAACCTATGGGAAGGATTAATGATGTTCTTATTGTTGCAAATAGGAATTATGTGCCCGTAGATTTCATTGTTCTTGATATAGATTGCAATCCTACATGTCCTATTATTCTTGGTAGACCTTTCCTTAGAACGATTGGTGCAATTATTGATATGAAAGAAGGAAATATTAGATTCCAATTTCCATTAAGGAAAGGCATGGAACACTTTCCTAGAAGAAAATTAAATTACCTTATGAATCTATTATGAGAGCCACTTATGGATTGCATACCAAAGATGGCAATACTTAGATCTATTCTTGTTTTTATGCCTAGCTAGGGGCGTTAAACGATAGCGCTTGTTGGGAGGCAACCCAATTTTATTTTTGTTCCTTGGTTTTTGTTCCTGTTTAGTAATAAATAATTCATCTAGCCTCTGGTTAGATGTGGTTTTATGTTTTAATTAGTGTTTGTGCCAAGTAAAACCTATAGGATCTTCTTGGATGATAATTATTTGATCTTGCTGAAAAAGACAGAAACTTTCTGCTCACGAAAACAATTGTTAAAAATCACCAGAGAATGATAAAATACTTATTCCAATTGCATTAGATCAATAAACAAATTATCTAGATCTCCTATTTTTCATATTTTTCTGAGTTACACAAGTATGCGTTTGATACAGATTACTACAGACTGTTATGTTTTTCACAGATTCTGTTTTTCGTGTGTTGTTTGCTTATTTTAATGAATCTATGGCTAGTATCGGGGGGTATGAACCATAGAGAAGTTGGAATACAGTAGGTTTAACACTAATATAAATAAATAATGAGTTCATTACAGTACCTTAAAGTGGTGGTTTATTTTCTTACACTAACGGAGCTCATGAGATTTTCTGTTGAGTTCTGTGTTGTGAAGTTTTCAAGTTTTTGGGTAAAGATTTGATGGATTTTGGAATAAGGAGTGGAAAGAGCCTAAGCTTGGGGATGACCAAGGAACCCCAAGGTAAAATTCAAGGAAAACCAAAAGCCTAAGCTTGGGGATGCCCCGGAAGGCATCCCCTCTTTCGTCTTCGTCTATCGGTAACTTAACTTGAGGCTATATTTTTATTCACCACATGATATGTGTTTTGCTTGGAGCGTCTTGTATGATTTGAGTCTTTGATTTTAATTTTACCAAAATCATCCTTGCCATCCACACCTTTTGGAGAGACACACATGAATCAGAATTTATTAGAATACTCTATGTGCTTCACTTATATCTTTTGAGCTAGATAATTTTGCTCTAGTGCTTCACTTCTATCTTTTTAGAGCACGGTGGTGGTTTTATTTTATAGAAATTATTGATCTCTCATGCTTCACTTATATTATTTTGAGAGTCCTTTAGAACAGCATGGTAATTTTCTTTGGCTATAAAATTAGTCCTAATATGATAGGCATCCAAGATGGGTATAATAAAAACTTCCATATAGAGTGCATTGAATACTACGAGAAGTTTGATACTTGATGATTGTTTTGAGATATGAAGATGGTAATATTAGAGTCGTGCTAGTTGAGTAATTGTGAATTTGAGAAATACTTGTGTTGGAGTTTGCAAGTCCCGTAGCATGCACGTATGGTAACCGTTGTGTAACAAATTTGAAGCATGAGGTGTTCTTTGATTGTCATCCTTATGAGTGGCGGTCGGGGACGAGTGATGGTCTTTTCCTACCAATCTATCCCCCTGAGAGCATGCGCGTAGTGCTTGGTTTTTGATGACTTGTAGATTTTTGCAATAAGTATGTGAGCTCTTTATGACTAATGTTGAGTCCATGGATTATACACACTCTCACCCTTCCATCATTGCTAGCATCTTCGGTACCGTGCATTGCCCTTTCTCACCATGAGAGTTGGTGCAAACTTCGCCAGTGCATCCAAACCCCGTGATATGATACGCTCTATCACACATGTCAATATTAAACTTTTATCTTGAATCTTTCGGATCTGAACATTCATGCCACAATAAAGAGAATTACATTGAAAATTATGTTAGGTAGCATTCCACATCAAAAATTCTGTTTTTATCATTTACCTACTAGAGGACGAGCAGGAATTAAGCTTGGGGATGCTTGATACGTCTCCAACGTATCTATAATTTTTGATTGTTCCATGCTATTATATTATCTGTTTTGGATGTTTAATGGGCTTTAATATGCACTTTTACATTATTTTTGGGACTAACCTATTAACCGAAGGCCCAGTGCAAATTGCTGTTTTTTTTGCCTATTTCAGTGTTTCGTAGAAAAGGAATATCAAACGGAACGAAACCTTCGTGAGGATCTTTCTTGGAACAAACGTAACTCAGGAGACTTGGAGTGGAAGTCAAGGAAGCAGCGAGGAAGCCACGAGGAAGGAGGGTGCGCCCAAGAGGGGTAGGCGCGCCCCCCACCCTCGTGGGCCCCTCGCAGCTCCACCAACCTACTTCTTTCGCCTATATATACTCTTATACCCTGAAAACATCCAGGGAGCCACGAAACCACTTTTCCACCGCCGCAACCTTCTGTACCCGTGAGATCCCATCTTTGGGCCTTTTCCGGCGCTCCGCCGGAGGGTGAATCGATCATGGAGGGCTTCTACATCAACACCATAGCCTCTTTGATGATGTGTGAGTAGTTTACCACAGATCTTCGGGTCCATAGTTATTAGCTAGATGGCTTCTTCTCTCTTTGGATCTCAATACAAAGTTCTCCTCGATCTTCTTGGAGATCTATTCTATGTAATACTTTTTGCGGTGTGTTTGTTGAGATCCGATGAATTGTGGGTATATGATCAAGATTATCTATGAACAATATTTGATTCTTCTCTGAATTCTTTTATGCATGATTTGATATCTTTGCAAGTCTCTTCGAATTATCAGTTTGGTTTGGCCTACTAGATTGATCTTTCTTGCAATGGGAGAAGTGCTTAGCTTTGCGTTCAATCTTGCGGTGTCCTTTCCCAGTGACAGTAGGGGCAGCAAGGCATGTATTGTATTGTTGCCATCGAGGATAAAAAGATGGGGTTTATATCATATTGCTTGAGTTTATCCCTCTACATCATGTCATCTTGCCTAATGCGTTACTCTGTTCTTATGAACTTAATACTCTAGATGCATGCTGGGTAGCGGTCGATGTGTGGAGTAATAGTAGTAGATGCAGAATCGTTTCGGTCTACTTGACATGGACATGATGCCTATGTTCATGATCATGCCTAGATATTCTCATAACTATGCGCTTTTCTATCAATTGCTCGGCAGTAATTTGTTCACCTGCCGTAAAATTTGCTATCATGAGAGAAGCCACTAGTGAAACCTATGGCCCCCGGGTGTACTTTACATCATATTATTTCCCAATCAACTAGTTATTTCTATCGCCGTTTATTTTGCAATCTTTACTTTCCAATCTATACAACAAAAATACCAAAAATATTTATCTTATTATCTCTATCAGATCTCACTTTTGCAAGTGGCCGTGAAGGGATTGACAAACCCTTTATCGCGTTGGTTGCAAGGTTCTTGATTTTTTGTGCAGGTACTAGGCGACTTGCGTGTAGTCTCCTACTGGATTGATACCTTGGTTCTCAAAAACTAAGGGAAATACTTACACTCCTTTGCTGCATCACCCTTTCCTCTTCAAGGGAAAACCAACGCATGCTCAAGAGATAGCAGGGGGCGCGCCTCCCGAGCTTGTCGCTCCCTCGTGGCTTGTCTGGCCTTCTCCTGAACCTTCTAGGTTCTCTTCTGGTATAGAAAAATTAATTCAAAGTTTTTTCTCCGTTTGGACTCTATTTGATATTGATTTCCTGAAAAGTCAAAAACAGGCAAACAACAACTGGCACTGGACACTAAGTTAATAGGTTAGTCCCAAAAAATGATATATAATTGCATATAATGGCATATAAAACATCCAAGATTGATACTATAATAGCATGGAACAATAAAAATTATGGATACGTTGAAGACGTATTAAGTATCCCCAAGCTCAATTCCTGCTCGTCCTCGAGTAGGTAAATGATAAAAACAGAATTTGTGATGTGGAATTCTACCTATCATATTCATCACATAATCATTTCTTTTATAGCATGGATATTGGACTTGAGTGATTCAAAGCAATAGTCCATAGTTCGACATGAAAACATAAATACTCAAGCATACCAACAAGCAACCATGTCTTTCGAAATATCAACGCTAAAGAAAGTTATCCCTAGCCATTATGCTCAGTCATCGATCCATTCATGAAACACACTCAATATTAGCTACACCCAATCCACAAGTATGACAATAGTGACATCTTGTTGATGCTTTATACGAGGAGATAAAAGTAAATAGATAGGCCTTTCGCAGAGGGAAGCAGAGATTTGCAGAGGTGCCAGAGATCAAAGTTTAAAATAGAGAGAAAAAATTATTTTGAGAGGCATGCTTTTCCTGTCAACGAAAACGACCGAGAATTCCCAATATCTTCCATGCTAAACACATTATAGGTGGTTCCCAAACAGAAAATAAAGTTTATTTCCTTTCTACCATTCTTTCACAATCAATGGCTAGCCGTATCCACGGGTGCCTTCCATACCAACACTTTCCAAGGAATTTATTATTTATATTATTTATTTATTTTATTTTTCATTTCGGGACTGGGCATCCCTATTACCTTGCCACTTTGACAAGTGAATAACACTCATCGTGAGAATAACACGCCTAGCATGGAAAATATTGGCCACCCCTTGCCGCTTCATGAGTGGTACGGACATAAAACAGATTTTTTGAATGGTTAGAGTTGGCACATGCAAATTTACTTGGAATGGCATGGAAATACCGCATATAGGTAGGTATGATGGACTCACTTGGCACAACTTTGGGCTTAAGGAATTGGATGCACAAGCAGCATTTCTGCTTAGTAAAAATGAAGGATAGAAAATAGATGTAGAAGCAACCAACCAAAAAATGAAAACGGTCATAAACATGCATTGAACATAACTAACACTGAATAATGCACCACAAATAGGATGTAACTTTGTTGCATAATTATTGACTTTACGTGCATGCATAGATAATCACAAACCTTAACACCAATATTCTTACTAAAGCACAATTACTCACTAGCATAACTCACATATTATCATCCACATATCGCAAAATTATTGCAAGGAATCACACTTATCATACCCAATGATCTATATGAAAGTTTTTATTATATCCTTCTTGAATATTCATCACTTTGGGACCAAATTCACATCTTGTGCAAATTACCATTACTATTATCAACTCTCAAAAATATATAAGTGAAGTATGAGAGTTCATCTATTTCTTCAAAATATAATCACCGCCGTGCTAAAAAAAGATATATAAGTGAAGCATTAGAGCAACTGCCTAGCTCAAAAGATATAAGTGAAGCACATAGAGTATTCTAAAAAATCATGAAAAAATTGTGTCCCTCTCAAAAAGGTGTGTCCCACAAAGATCATTGTGAAAAACTAAAAAGTAGACAAAGCAAAGACTCATATAATAGACGACGCTGCAAGCAAAACTCATATCATGTGACGAATAAAAATGTAGCTCCAAAAATTACCGATAGTTGGTAGAAGAAAGAGGGGATGCCTTCTGGGGCATCCCCAAGCTTAGTTGCTTGGGAGTCCTTGAATATTACGTTGTGGGTGCCTCGGGCATCCCCAAGCTTAGGCTCTTGCCACTCCTTATTACTTCATCCATCATGATCTCACCCAAAACTTGAAAACTTCAATCACACAAAACATAACAAAACCTTCGTGAGATCCGATCCTTAGTATAACAAAGCAAATCACTACTTTAGGTACTGTTGCAAACCCATTCATATTCTATTTTTGCATTATACCTATTGTATTCTAACTTCTCCATGACTTATACCCCCCGATACAATCCATAGTTCCATCAAAACAAGCAAAACAATGCATAAAAAACAAAACATTATGTAGCAATTGAAACAATGACCATACTTCTTTAACTCGAACAGTTCTGAAAAATTGGGAAAACTTGGTAAATTTGTATATCAATCATGCGTAAAAAATTCAGAATTTTATCATGCTCCAGCAAATTTTAACAATTCTGCTACTAGACGCAAAAGTTTCTGTTTTTGGACAGAATCAAAGCAACTATCATCCAAATCATCCCAAAGGCTTTACTTGGCACAAACACTAATTAAAATACAAAAAACACAATCATAATAGTAGCATAATTGTATGCACACAAGAAAACAGAAAAAGAAACAAGAAAAATAAGATAACTATTGGGTTGCCTCTCAACTAGCACTATTGTTTTACGCCCCTAGCTAGGCATAATGCATAGTTTCAAATGTTGTCATGTTTCTTATCCTTTCCCAACGATGTGTTCTCACCAGGAAGCTTTTCAAAGATAATATGAACACACATCATCCATGGAAATTTTAGCATTACTAAGTTGACCATCTTCGAATCCCTCTTGATTCCCTTTTACATTCCAAGAATACTGTTTATTAATCTATTAAAAACTTGTTGGATTATTTTTAAAGGACGGACCTTCTTTTTGGTACTCTCATCAAAAGTATGATCATCGTGAAATAAATGTCTCAACAAGTAATCACGATTGTATAAAAATCTCATCTATCACTGGTTTTTCACAATTCATATCGTAAAAATCAAAGATCTCTCTAGCTTGTCGCACTATGTAAACAAATTCATTCATGAGGACAAGGGTAGCTATCTTCTTAGCTCCAGGATTTTTAATAACTGGCAACTCATAAAACAATCATTGCAAGGTAGGATGGGTATGGATAAATCTTCTCTCAAGTTTAAGAACAAGTGTAGAAATAGCTTCGACATAATTTTTGGTTCTTTCAAGTATAGGAGCATCATCACAAGCCAAGGTTCCAATGCTATTAAAGAATTCTTGGATAACACTTTTTCCTATAACATTCCCTTTTCCCATCACAAAAGTTTTAGCATCAAGATTGCTGGGAATTTCAATTTTAGGAGTTTTGACATCCTCACATTCCGCCATGCCAAAATCACCCATGATAGAAGCTTCAAGCAAATAAACAAGAAAACATGCAAAAAGGCAAAAAGGAAAATACTTTTGTAATTTTTGTGAAAACATTTTAGAAGTGGGAGAGATGAAAACGAGAGGCAAATGACAAATAATGTAAAGGCAAGGAGATGAAATTTTATGCGAAGGTACTTGATAGATGTTGATGATGTCTCCCCGGCAACGGCGCCAGAAATTCTTCGCGCTACTTGTGAGCTGCGCTGGATTTCCTCGAAGAGGAGAGGATGATGCAGTATAGTAGAGATAAGTATTTCCCTCATTTAATAACCAAGGTTATCAATCCAGTAGCAGAACCACGCAACACCACGTTAGCAGTACCTACACACAATATAACAACTCCTTGCACCCAATGCGAACAAGGGGTTGTCAATCCCTCGACAGGTACTTGCAAGATTAAATTGTATGGTGTTAGATAGATAGACCGAACAAAAATACAAAATAAATAAATAAATAAAAATTGCAGCAAGGTATTTTTGGTTTTAATACATGATAAAAAGTAGACCCGGGGGCCATAGTTTTCACTAGAGGATTCTCTCTTGAAAATAGCATACGGTGGGTAAAAAATTACTGTTAGGCAATTGATAGAAAAGCAAATAATTATGACGATATCCGAGGCAATGATCATGTATATAGGCATCACGTCCAAGACAAGTAGACTGACTCCTGCCTGCATCTTCTACTATTACTCCACACACCGATCGTTATCCAAAATGCATCTGGAGTATTAAGTTCATAAAGAACGGAGTAACGCCTTAAGAAAGATGACATGCTGTAGCCAAAGTAAACTCACATATGAATAAACCCCATCTTTTTGCCCTTAATGGCAATGATACAATATGTGTCGTGTCCCCTTCTGTCACTAGGATTGAGCATCGCAAGATTGAACCCATTACAAAGCACCTCTCCCATTGCAAGATAAATGAATCTAGTTGGCCAAACCAAATCAATAGATCGGAGATAAATAAGAAGCTATAACAATCCTGCATAAAAGAGTTCAGACAAAAGTCAAATAATATTCATGGATAGATGTTATCATAAACTCACAATTCATCGGATCCCAACAAACACACGACAAAAAGTCATTACATGAAATAGATCTCCAAGAACATCAATATGAACATTGTATTGAAGATCAAAGAGAGAGAAGAAGCCATCTAGCTAGATGGACCCATAGGTCTGTGGTAAACTACTCACACATCATCGGAAGGGCATCAAGGTTAATGTAGAGCCCCTCCGTGATCAATTCCCCCTCCAGCAGAGTACAGGAGAAGGCATCCAAAAGGACCTCGTGGAAAGAGAAACTTGCGGCGGCGTAAAAAGTATTTCGGGTGGATCTCTGATGTCAGGGGAATATTTGAGAATTTGTAGAGGTGGAATTAGGGTTGGAGGTGCCACGAGAGGCCGACAAGCCCCCCGGAGCTTGTCGCTCCCTTGTGGCTCGTTTGGCCTTCTCTCGAACCTTGTAGGGTCTCTTCTGGTCCAGAAAAAATTAATCCAAAGTTTTTTCTCTGTTTGGACTTTGTTTGGTATTGATTTCCTAAAAAGCCAAAACAGGAAAAAGAACAACAACTGGCACTGGGCACAAAGTTAATAGGTTAGTCCCAAAAAAGATATATAATTGCATATAATGGCATATAAAACATCCATGATTGATACTATAATAGCATGAAACAATCAAAAAATATAGATACATTAGAGACGTATGATACGTCTCCAACGTATCTATAATTTATGAAGTATTCATGACATGTTTACAACAATTCTATATGGTTTTGGTATGATTTGAATGGAACTAATCCGGACTGACGTTATTTTCAGCAGAACTACCGTGGTGTTGTTTTTTGTGCAGAAATCAAAGTTCTGCAAATGAGTTGAAACTTCTTGACGACTTTTTGGGAACAAAAGAGGCACTAGAAACTTCGCGGGGGGGGGGGGGCAGAAGGTGAAGGAGGTGGCCACCATGCACCAGGGCCTGCCAGGGGCCTTTCCCGTGTCCTAGTGGGTGGTGGGCCCCTCGTGGCCCATCCCAGCATGAAACCGATGCCAAAAAATCCTATAAATACAGAAACCCTAGAAATAATCCTAGATCAAAAGTTCCGCCACCGCAAGCTTCTGTTGCCACAAAAAACCAATCTGGACCTTGTTCCGGCACTCTGCCGGAGAGGGAAATCATCACCGGTGGCCATCTTCATCATCCCGGTGGCCACCATGATGAGGAGGGAGTAGTCCATCCTCGGGGCTGTGGGTTTGTACCAGTAGCTATGTGTTTAATCTCTCTCTCTCTCTCTCGTGTTCTTGATTTGGCACGGTCTTGATGTATCGCTAGCTTTCTTAATATAGTTGGATCATATGGTATTTCTCCCTCTCTATCTTGTTGTGATGAATTGAGTTTTCCCTTTTAGATTTTGATATTATCGGATTGAATACTTTTGTGGATTTGAGAGCTCTTGATGTCTTGCTATGAATACCCGTGGTGACAATGGGGTATCATATTTATTCACTTGATATGTTTTGGCACTCAACTCGCGGATTCCCGAGGTGACATTGGGGTAATCTATGCATGGGGTTTGATGCATGTTTCGTCCTTGTTTCTACAGTAGAAATCTTGGGGCACTCTTTCAGGTTCTCTGTGTTGGATTGAGTATTATGAATATGAAATTAATTGATGCATATCGTATAATCAACTCACAGATACTTGCGGTGACATTGGAGTATCTAGGTGACATTAGAGTTGGTTGATGTGTATCATATGGTGTTATTCTAGTACGAACTCTTAGATAGATCGATCGGAAAGGATAACTTGGTGTTATCTTAGTACGAACTCTTGGATACATCGACCGGAAAGGATAACTTTGAGGTGATTTCATACCCTAGAAACAATTTTTTCTTATGTTCTCTGCTAGATAAGAACTTTGTAGTGATTCTTCATCGCACGTTGAGGGATGGTTATATGATCCAATTATATTAGCATTGTTGAGAGATTGCACTAGCAAAAAGTACAGACCCTAGGCCTCATTTTCAAGTATTGCAATACCGTTTGTGCTCACTTTTGTTACTTGCTACCTTGCTATTTTTTATTGTTACTATTACAAAAGTCAATGCATGCGGGACACGTGGCGAAGTGTGTGCGGAACGGGGGGCGAGTGGGGTGGCAGTTTCCGCTCCGTGATCTTGGGGCGAAGAGAATCCGCGGGCCACGATCCAAGTTCTTCCACGACGCCGCGCACAACGCGCGGGGAAACCGGAAACTGGCCCGAAATCAAGACTAATGAAGCAGCAAAGAAAACCTCGAGGGGCCAACCCCTTCAGCAACCTTGCCTGTGCACTTATTAGGCCCTACCCCGACGATGCTCAGCGGCGCGTTCGGGGCAGGCCTGGGGGCTTCTGTCAGTGCAACAAACCCTGGGTCTGTTACCCAACTATCACTGGTGCGCGTCGGTCCTAAACAAACGGTTTAAAACCCCTTTCCGCGATGGCATTTGGAACCGTCGCCAAGTGAGTGTGGGTGATAGGGGGGTCCTTACCACACGACCCAGAAACCGTCGGGGATAGGGCTCCTACAATACTCCTACTCATTTCTACTCGCATTGCCATCGCAGTCGGTATTCTGTGGTGCTACGTTTACGATGCGCGGCCCATCACAAACGGTTCACTATTATAGAACGTGTATGATGCGCGGCCCATCACAAACGGTTCACCGTTAAGAAGATTAGCTAATTGTCGTACCAGTGTCGGACAGGATTACGAAACGTCGAACCGTCGTAACATCGTCGTACACGACAACTATCGCACACACTATTCTTTGGTGCAACGTTTACGATGCATACTTCATCAGAAACAGTTCATGGTTGCGAATCGTGTACGATAAGGCAACTAACACAAACATTTAGTTTGCCCGCACCATTTGTGATATTGTTTGACATCGCACACGCTTTGCAAACGACAACTGTGTGCATGCTTGCACACGTTTCCTCTCTGTGAACCATCTCGGATTATGGTGCATATCGCAAACGTTTGTGTTTTACCAACCGTGTGTGCCGTAACAACCTGGAGAGCGTAATTGCACCGTAATTTAATTGCTACTTTTCCAAATTGTACCGGATTTGGATTTGAATTTGAATGTATGCTACAGCTTTATTCATATCCATCAGGTTCAAACAACCAATGCATTATTCGATTCATAGGTACATATGTTCAAGAATTACATAAGAACCAAATAAAGAATGATGAACCACAGTTGTATACTTGTACTATTAAAGACGGTAAAGAAAGAGGCGAAATATATTCTGGTTGCTGAACAAGGTGAAGCGGAATGCCCATATTGTGCCCTCCTCCATGCAGAAGGCACGCACGACTCTAGTCCAACCCCTTGTGATGGCCGACCGCCCATCCTTCACGGTCTTCATGAAAACATCTAGATAATCATCGTGTTCTGGTAGAAATACTTTAACCTTTGCATGCCCACCAATCATGTAGTTTGAGAGGTAATCTTGAGTAAACTGCTTTGGCAACCACTGCAAAGGAATAAGATTTCAGACATTGTCATCTAACACAACTCATTATGGGCAGTAAAAAGAAGGCTGCAGAGTTCTTACTTACCATCCTGCAGTTCGCTGTTGTCTTGGATAAAGTGTAAACAAATAGTTTAATTGCCATCTTTGGACCCATTTTACTAACAATCTTTATCAGCTTCCTCACTTGATGCTGGTTCATCGATATCTCATTGCCCCATACGCAGAAAGGGTCGAAACGCGGATCTTTACCAATGACATATGTACCTAAAAGCACCAAGTTAATATTAGAAGCTAAACAGCAATGGCACAATGATGTAGTACAACACTCTTTTATAATATGTCTATATACATCCGTATGTGGTAGTCCATTTGAAATCTCTAAAAAGACAAATATTTAGGAACGGAGGGAGTATCTTATAACATCCAATATACTCACATATTAGATGAATTAACATCTTATATTATGGGCCGGAAGGAGTTTAGTTCGTTCTTAAAAATTATCTGCTGCTGTATCCACGGGTTACAGTTAGTTTGAGCTAGTTCGGGCTCAAATAGCCCTAAAGTATATCTAAACATGAGGGCTAGTTTGAGCTAGTTGCATCTATAACCCACCCAAAAAAACTAGTATCCAACCCAAGAGGTGCTAATTGGAGCTAGTTCTCCTAGTGCATTTATTGTCAATCTAACCCTGCCATCCAAACAACTCTTTGGATGGAGTTAGTTCAGGGTTAGTAATGAGCTAGAAAATAACTCTAACCTCTAGCTAAGTTGAGTATCCAAACAAGGCTGTGTTGTTGTTGTTGCTGCTGCTGCTCTTCTACGTATATCTAGACATCATTAGAACATTAATGTAACACTCTTCCTTGTTGCTATGTAGCCTAGGATTGCATATTTAGACATTAAGTACAGTGCATGTTGCTATGTAGCCTCAGATATATTACATATGGCCCTAGTTAACCTAAGGAAAAATGGGTTGCAGATATATTCAGTTAAAAGTCCGATTCACCAATTAGTCCCTTATCAGCCGCCGGCCTATATGGTACCAGCTACGGATATCCTGAACAGTGAGCAGATATAAGCCATGGGATGAAACTAACCTCGATGGAAAACAGCAGTCGTTCCCAAAATTGTCCTGTGTAGGTACATCAAGAAGCATGTTAAGCACAACAGGCTAAACATCAACCAAAATTACACATGGCAGACAAAATAATCTCCAAAAGATAGCTTCAGTGTGCAGGTTTAAGCACGCTAGTAAAGCAAAACAAGTGGAAAGGTGTGCTAACTGCAACAGGCCTAACATTTAACAACAAGCAAACATGGTCATTCAAACTGGTATTGTGCCGGTCTAAGTACACTGGTTATGGTTAAATAAAAATGGAAAGGCGTGTTAACTACAAGATGCAGCAACCAAATGTAGTCATTCATAGTGGTATTGTTGAAACTGGTACTGATGAAATTGAACTGCACAGTTCATACTTGCACATATAGAACATCACGTTGTGAATAACTGGAATAAACAAGGCATACTACGAACAACCAAAGATAGCATTTGAAACTGAACATATGCTAACTACAAACAACCGAACAATCAAAAAACTTTAAAAGAGGCATATGCTAGCTATAACAGGCTTAACAGCAAGCAAATATATGCATTCCTATCGGTATGTTTAAAACTGGATTGATGAAATGTACTGCACAGTAAATAATTGCACATATAGAGCATCACATTGTGAACAACTGAAATAAACAAATCATGGGTTTCCTCACTTGTCACAGATGGGCTCGTTCCCGTGGGAAGAGCACGGACCCTGGATGCGCTCCATGTTGCCGCAGATGGGCTCCTTCCCCTTGGAAGAGCACGGCTATAGGGTGCCCTCCCTGATGTTGTAGACGGGCGCTTTCCCCTTGGAAGAGCAGATGGGCTCTTTCCCCTTGGAAGAGCCGGAGAGGGTGCCCTCCTCGTGGTCGCCGTCGATGAGGTCTGACTTGGAAGCTGTGGATCCCAAGCCAGCGTCGCAGAACGTGTCCTTCAGAAATGACAAAAGGGGCTCGATGGCGATGTAGAATGGCAAATTGTTGACAGCAAGCCAGAGGAGATCAGTGGCGGGGCCATGGATGAGATCGACGGCGGTTGAACCCGAGGGGTTGGGGGTGGGTCACTTAACCTGTGACACAGCCCGCCTCAGGGCGTCGCTGTTGATGACCTCGATGTCGTAGCCGGCGGACAAGACATGCCCGCATACTCTAGCCCTCTGCTTGAGTGCCTGCCGCCAGTAATGGTCGTCAGCTTCCTCGGCGACGTCGGGCGAAGAGACCGCTATACACCTCTTTTGGGCCAGTCGCTCCTCGAGCTCCACGGGAAGCTAGCCGGGCTTAGGCTGCGACGCTCTGGAGTGGGGGATGGGGATGGGGATGGTGATCTGTGGGAAAGGGGGCGTTTGGCAGGCGTCATCTAAGAAACTCAGGGCGGCCTGGGTTTGGAGATCGGTGGGTAAGCTGCACGGGCAAACTGGCAGATGTTGACAATGGAGGCCTTGCGGCGGCGGCGGGGGGGGGGACTTTGCTAGGGTTTCGAGAGAGGGAGGGTGTGTGTGTGTGTGTGCGCGCGCGCGCACGCCCGAGGAGGTTTTGGTGTGTGTGTGTGTGTGTGTGTGTGGAGGGGGGCGGGGTGTTTGAGGAAATGGCGCGGGTACTGAAAATTTTACTATGCGGGAGTCAAACGCGGGAGTGAAATGCCGGGCTATTGAAAATTTTGATGATCGTGCATCGCACACGGTCCGGAGATAACAACCGTGTGTTATGAAAAAGAAAAACCCTCGAGGCGGGCAGATATTTTTGATGCAGGCGGGATTGGGAACAGGAAACATCGCACACGGTCCGGAGATAACAACCGTGTGTTATGAAACAGAAAAACCCTCGAAGCGGGCAGATATTTTTGAGAGGGGGAGCCTCGTGGAGCCCAATGTACTGTGCGGATGTGTGCGTGACAGGTGCACCGGCGTGGCACATGGTTAGTTTGAGTTAACTATGTCTGTTGCGTCATCCGACTTATCTAATGTTCATAAATTTGGCAAAAAATGACGCGGGAGAGGGTCAGAACACGAGCACACTTGCATGTGGACCAAATTTATGTATCAAAAGGGTGGTTTGATTTTCATAATACCAAATGCAACTTCGATGTGGCACCTCTCTCGCAAAGCGCACGGTATTGCTTGCTCCCACCCTCTCGTGTCGGCACGAAGGGAATCCTAAGCTATGAATGCATGCCCCCTCCCCCTCAACCGAGGTTCACCTAGCAAAGTGCGAAGTAGCTAGCAGCCCCCCTCCCTCGTGTCGGCACGAAGGGAATCCTAAGCTATATATGAATGCATGCCCCCTCCCCCTCAACCGAGGTTCACCTAGCAAAGTGCGAAGTAGCTAGCAGCCCCCTCCTCCCTCGTGTCGGCACGAAGGGAATCCTAAGCTATATATGAATGCATGCCCCCCAACCGAGGTTCACCGTAGCAAAGTGCGAAGTAGCTAGCAGCCCCCCTCCCTCGTGTCGGCACGAAGGGAATCCTAAGCTATGAATGCATGCCCCCCAACCGAGGTTCACCTAGCAAAGTGTGAAGTAGAGCTAGCAGCCCCCTCCCTCGTGTCGGCACGAAGGGATTCCTAAGCTATGAATGCATGCCCCCCCAACCGAGGTTCACCTAGCAAAGTGCGAAGTAGCTAGCAGCCCCCTCCCTCGTGTCGGCACGAAGGGAATCCTAGCTAAGCTATGAATGCATGCCCTCCCCCCCAACCGAGGTTCACCCTAGCAAAGTGCGAAGTAGCTAGCAGCCACCCCTCCCTCGTGTCGGCACGAAGGGAATCCTAAGCTATGAATGCACATGCCCCCCCCAACCGAGGTTCACCTAGCAAAGTGCGAAGTAGCTAGCAGCCCCCCTCGTGTCGGCACGAAGGGAATCCTAAGCTATGAGCATGCCCCCTCCCCCCAACCGAGGTTCACCTAGCAAAGTGAGAAGTAGCTAGCAGCCCCCCACCCCCTCGTGTCGCCACGAAGGGAATCCTAATTAAGCTATGAATGCATGCCCCCCAACCGAGGTTCACCTAGCAAAGTGCGATGTAGTAACCCCCCCCCCCCACACACTTTTAGTCGGCGGGCCAGAGAGGCATATATCTCACCAAGATGGATCGTAAAACGGACCAAGAATAATCCACCTTGGTCGTACAACCTCTCTCTTGTTGTTGGTCAAAGTGATGTCCGTCCATGCGACCCCGGAGATGGGCTAGCTCGCCAATAATCACGCAAGTAGCTAGTCCCCGAAGACAACCACTGCATGCATGTGGCCCAAACATATGTATGGAGAGGTGTGTTTTTGAGTAACAATGAACAAATTTGATGTGGCACCGTGATTTCGAACTAGAAATCCCCACACTGAGTGAGGGTTAGGTTGACGATGCATATGTATGTTACACCACACTTCAAGCCAACGACGGGGATTCATATATGCATGCATGCGTGCATAGTATATGCGCTCAAACTTAATTAGGTCTGAATCTCACCATGACCTATACTACGATAACATAACCAAATAAAGAATCCGCCATGGTAACCTATCTTGTTGTTGGTCAAGGTGATCATGGATGTGCATGCGGGCCCACGAATATATAGGCTTGTCGCCGATAACCACGCGAGGGAGTATATCGTTCGAAGGCAACCACTACATGCATATGTATGGAGGTGATGCGTGCATGCATGCATGTTTGAATACACAACATTGATCTGGCGCGTGTGTCAAAAATCGTACACTAGCTCCCCACACAGAGCGAGATCGGTTCATGATGGTGTCGTTGTACTAGCCACTTCGACTCGATGGGAGGGATTCATGCGTACACATGCATATGTGTGTGCTCAAAGTGTATCATGCATGTCATCCCAGAGCAAAAATAATAATCCCCTCCTAAGTCAAATTAACCTCTCTTGTTGTCAGGCAAAAAGAAGTGATGGACCAAGCGGGCCCACAGATGGAAAGCATCGATATCGCTGATAACCGCTTAAGTGGGTGCGAGAGGACAACCACCACCGCTTTGCATGTGGGCCAAACATATATATGTTGAATACCCAAAATGCACAACTTTGATGTGCCACATGCCTCAAAAACCGTAAACCATGCACCCACACAGAGCGAGGTTCATATCAAGCGTACTACATATGATGGTCCCCTTCCCCCCTCTTCACCATACTATATGCTCCTGCCGTAATATATGTACAATCCAAAGGAATCCTCATCGATGGTGAAATTAATTAACCTCTCCCGATGTAGGTCAAAGTGATGCATGCATGCATGCATCGACGATGGCCTCGTGGGCCATAGATGGAAGCGTCACACGTGAGTGTCCTAGCTAGGATATATATGCATGTGGCCCAAAAAGGTGTTGTGTGATGTTTGAATAACCAATTTCATAATTTTGATGTGGCACGTGCCTCGGTAACCAAAAAGTCCCGACACTGAGTGAGGTGTACTTGTTCACGGACGCATACGTATAATATATATGCTAGTCCCCTCCCACCTCTTCGACGCATACTATATACCACCATAACACAAACAAAAAGATTATACCTTGCCGGTCAAATTAACCTCACTGCCGGCTGTTCGTCAAAGTGATGGACGACGACCTCGCGGGCCCACAGAAAGCGTCACACGCGAGTATCGAGTGTCGTGTAGGACAACCATCGACTTCATGTGGCCAAAACATTTATGTATGAAAGGGTTGTGTAATGTTTTAAATAATGATTTCACGACTCTGATGTGGCACCAGCCTGCCTAACAAAACGGACAACCCACACAATGGCTCACAACTCATAGTGTACTGCGAGCCACCCGCCACCCCCAGACGCACACACCCACACACACACACCGCGAATCCACCGCAACTACGATGCATGTTAAATTAATTATCCCGCGGTGAACATACATGTTACCAAAGGAGGGACATTTAATTTCAAAAAATTCACAGAGATCATTAAGACGTTTCAGTACATTGATTGATAGATTTTCTATGGGTATAATGTGGAAAAATCAAATTTGAGCTACATGCACACGTGACAGTGCACCTAAATGGATTGCAAAAACACATGTGTCTCACTGGGTGCATGTTTACTCCCCGTGCAACAAATTTCAAACATTGAGAATCTTGAATTTTAAATTCTAGTACATCCAAAACTTATTTGAAGTTCATGAAACTTATCGTGTTGTCATATGGACACCAATACAAAGTGGCATTGTACTTCTTTTGCAAATTTGAGACCAGTTTTGATGTAATCTTTATCTAATTACAGACGGGAGATTATTAATAATTGGGAACCAATACCCCAAACGGATTATTTATTCGAACCGTGAGCGTTAGAACAACAATGGATACATGCCATGCTTCGGTTAAGCAATAAAGTGACAACATTTATCATCCAAATAGAAAAAACAATATACGTGCTGCCGCGCGACCCGTGTGGCGTGCGAGCAGGCGTGAGTTGACGGGATGCATGCGAGCAGTCCGCCGCGCAGGTAGACGCGGAGGCGTGCGTGCAGGTGTGTGAATTGACGGAGGCGTGCTCGCTGCACAGTGTCATAGAGGTGTGCGAGTAGCTGTGTGAAACTTTGGTAGGCATGCCAGCAGTCCGGTGCGCAGGCTCACTGGGAGGCGAGCCATCGGTTTGACCGCCGCCCGCCTCTCTCCCACAACTCCCACTACTCGATAATGGTGCGCCCGAGCGGCCGCACTCCCATCCTCGCTACGCACACACAATCCTCTCTCTCCGCTTGCAACCTCGACGCCGCTCTCAGTCCTCAAAGCCGTCAGTGTATGAGGATGCCACTGAAGCGCCCCATCGGAGGGAATGGTGACGCCGGGGCTGCTAAAGCACTGGAGCACGGCGTGGAGATGGAGATAGAGGTTGCCGTCACCGCCAGCGAGTTATCGCTGCACCCTGACATCGTCGACGGCGTCGAGCTTCCACAGCCGGAGGCGGAGTTCCACACCAACTCTGATGACCACTCCGGCGACGACTCCGAAGACCACTCCGGCAACGACTCCGACTCCGATGGACAGCTGGTTAGTCAATTATACCCATTTATGTGTCAAATAGATCATAGGATTTCTCTGGTTACTCCTGCCTCCCCCTTTTTGGAATAGAAATCCTGTGGTTATGTTCTCCCAATCCATGAAATCTGAGTAAGTTTCGTTAGATCCGTGTAGTGTATTGATTGTTTGAATGGTACAGGTGATAAGTGATTAGTTGTTTCATCTGTGCAAATGATTTCTGCTAGTAATCCGACTAGGGTTAGTGTTCGTGCTAATAATTCCTAGCCAGGACTTGACAATTGATTTTGAATGACCTAAATATGTTTTTGCCATTATTTTCTTCAAGATTGGTCTGTACATAGACGACTATGCTTAAAAATCGAACCATAATCTCTGAATATGTATAAATAAATAGCCATAAATTCCTAATCCTAGTTCACGGCATGTAATCAGTGATTTGATGCCAAATTTGTTTTACTATATGTATAGGTGCTGCCTGACGATGTGGACAGCGAGGATGAAGATGCCCAGAGGAGGTACAAGAGGCGAATCCCGAGGGAGCTTTATGCGGGAATGCATAATGTAACAACCTGGATTTTGGCCCTTTTCTTTTTCTTTTAATTTAATTGGATTTTTCTCTGTTTTTCTTTTTGGAGTGGTTCTGTGGCCTTGTCACCTGGGAAATCATCCTCTTTTTCCTTCCAAGTGGCTCATCATTCTCAAAACCCTACCAAGATCTTGTCACTTCACTGCTTGACCAAACCCTAAGATCTTTTTCTAGGGAATATTCCTTTTTCTATTAAAGGAATAACCCTGTCCGCCCTAGGTTGTGAAGCGACCTTTATTTCCATCACTCCTAAAATTCCCAAATAATTCTCATAAATTGTTTGGGTCATATCTTTCTCAAATTTGGCAAAATATTTCATTTGTCATGTTTATCATCTTGCTCAAATAATTCATTTCCTATTTTGCCCTAAATGGCACATTGTGAAGCAAGTGCTATTTTCCTTTTCCCAATTGACCTCAAACTCCTTGGACACCTTTTCCTGTCCATATCATTGCCACATGCCAAAATGCAACCTCATTTGCCTAGTAATTATTTAATTATGATTTTCCAAAGTTTCTATCCAGAAAGAAGCTTTGTGAAGGAGGTGCAATCTAGGCATATCCAAATAAGTTGCCATTTTGCATGATCCCTCATATCATCATATCATAGCCCTCCACCAAAGTAGAGCTCATGTCATTCCTCCATGTGAGCTCATCTTCAATTCTTTGATTCTGCCCAAAATTTCAGTTTGTGAAGCAAGTATATTTTATCTTGCTCCATTATGGCTGCGAATTTTTCTAGGACTTATATTATCCATATAACCTACCTTCACCCATTTTGGGCATGGTTCATCAAGCCATTATTCCTCTAGAATGTTTGCAAGTTTCTGTCCAGAGGAGATGTTTGTGAAGCAAGTACCAGTTTGGCTTGGCCAATTGGTATGAGACTTTTTGAGCATCTTCATAGGATCAAATGACTCTTCCTTGCCCAAGTTGAGCTCAATTTGACACTCCATCTGAGTGCACCTTCCTGATCAAGTTTCTGGACCATTTTGGTCAGTTGCAAAGCAACTATGATTTATCTTGGTCCAAACCTTCTCAAAGTTACTAGGATGAAAGTTCTTCTTACCCTAAACCTCGCAGACAAACTCTATGGCTCCAAAACCCTTCCTGTTGATCACTAGTGCTGACCCAAGTTTACTGCAGTAAACTTCAGAGACTGCTTACCGTTTAACCAGATCACTTTTAACCGAGCTACCACCGTAGATGAGACCTATCCTAGAAGAACTTACCACTAGACAACATGTTCAAGCCCGTCCCCCCCACTACATGCCAGTGCACGCGGTGACCGCGTTAATGGCATTGCTATGCACGCGCTCTGTGTGCAGTGGCCGCGTCCAGTGGTTGTTTGTGCTTTGGCCCCTCTTCCTCTCGTCGGTTTCGCGCGCGTGAGCGTGTCCAGCAGTTGGCCCGCGTCATCGCCGATCACCTGGACGCCTCTCCCCCTCCGTTCGCTTCCTCACCGACGCTCACCGATGCTAGCCGCTGAACGCCCACGAGAGCACAGTGGCGTTTTGGCTCGGATCGTCGCCGTCTTCTTCCTCCCTGCGCTCCCTTGGCTTTCTCCTCCCCGTGAGCTCTCCACTGTGTCTCCCTCGTCGCCTGCCTCCGAGTTCATGCGAGTGGGCACGCGTCCGCGGCACCGGCCACGCATCCGCGGCGATGCCAGCTCGGCCTCCTCGCGCCACGACTATATAAGGCCACCCCGAGACCCCCTGAGCTCACCAGCCTCCTCTACTCCCTCCTAGCTACCTCCCCGACCAGTCAACCGAGCTCCAGAGTCCCTCATTCCTCCTCCATGGCCGCCATATCCGCCTCGGGTTCGGCCTAAATTGGCTCAAGCCCGACCTTCTCCCTCCACTCTACCACCACCAGAGGATTCCCCGTAGTCCGGAGCCCCTCCCGCACCCCTCAGTTCGGCGCCGGAGTGCTCGTAGCCGCGAGTTCCCTAGTCCGGCCGCCGTCATGGGTTCTCTGCCACCACGCGGTGCTACGGCCACACCCCTCCCCGGCGCCTGCTTCTGCTCCAGGCGGGAGCAGCTCGTCTTCCCGATCTCGCCGGTGTGCTGGGCCTCGCCGGAGACGTCCCAGGTCGCCGGAACGGGCGCCGGCAGCCGCGGTCGTCCTCTGCCTTCGCGGGCGAGCGGGAGGTAGGGGAAGGAGACGAGGCCAGGCGGGCCCCCTCCTTTCCCCGACCCCACCTGGCAGCCACTCCGGCGCTGACCCGGCCCTATCCACATGGATAAGTGGCGGGCCCCGCCTGTAAGTCCCCGCGTTGACCCGAACTGTTGAGGTGGATAAGTGAAAACGTATTCTGACGAATACGTTTTCCTCCACCGAAAGCGCATTCTGTTTCTTCTTCAGCCCAGATTACGTTTTTAGTTCAGTGAAAGCGTATTTCTCTAATTGCGCTTTCTGTTTTTCTGACCAGGCCTTGTTTGAAAATATTTTCATTACAGATAGGCCCCTGGCAGAAAAACCTTAATATCTTTTTGCCCGTAGCTCCAAATCAGGTGATTCCAAAGCCCACGTCTTCGTTTCATCGAGCCCGTTCTGATGGAACCATTTTCACCATGTTTTGACATTCTGAAAATGACCATTTTGCCCTTGCGCTTAACCAGCCCCCTTCGAGAGAGAACGTTTTCCGGCGATTCGTTCCGCGAGCTTCTCACATTTTCTCCCGGTGATTTCTTCCACCCCAGGCAAGCCACACCCTCCATTTGCATCACTGTAATGCAGTGACATGGTTTAATCTACTTGAACTTGTTTAAAATATTGCTTTAGCTACATGACTTTGTGCATGGCATTTTCTCGGAGTATTATTTTGATCTTGTTGTTGCCATGCTATTGTTTGGATTACTAGGAGTTATGCTTGTAGTTGATGAGTATCATGTTGCCATTGGAGTATTAGTGGTTGGTATTATGATTATTTCCATGATGGTATCTGTTATTATATTTTGGAGTATTACTTTGGATATCATGCTGCCTTTGGATTATTAGTGGTTAGTATGATTATTTTCATGATGCTAGTTGATGTTCTGTTGCTTGGAGTATTATTTTCGGAGATGATGTTTACATGTGGATCTTAGCCGAATAGCTTTATTCTTGTTGTTGGAGTAGTAGGATTATTGTTTTCGGATTCATCATGACAGTAGTGTTGTGCTACCCTTGGAGTATTTTGAGATGATGAGATTATGCTTGGATTATTTGTTGGATATTGCTATGACTTGGATTATAGGTTGATAGATGATATCGGAGTATCAGTCATTACTACTATATTTTGGGGTTAAATTTCGTCATTAAGTTGGTCAGGTGCCACCGAACAGGGCTTTTTCCAGTGCAACCACATTTGCCTTTTATGGGAAGGCCCTAATGCGGTCTATTGTCGTGCCTCTCATCGGTGCCTCCAACTAGGGAAGGTTATGGGCATGCTTACCCTGGCCCGGTAAGCAGACATAACCTTGTGTGCCCGTTGTTGTTGTATGGATCCGGTCCCCGTGAGGGACGTTTTGGCCACGACGGTGGTCGTTGTGTCTTTGGTAGACACGGGGCCACCCAGGACTAGCCCAGTTGGGAGTGGGTCGGAGTGGCCGGGAGAGTGTCATGGCAGTAGATCGGTTTTGTCGAAACGCCGTTCGTCCACTCGAATGGGAGTGCGAGGCCATGGGTTCCGTGGTGTGGGTACAGTGCGCTACCTCTGCAGAGTGTATTTAAATCTATCGATAGCCACGTCCTCGGTCATGGGCATGGGTTCGTACTAGGTCACACCGTTCGATCAACACTCACATGACGGAATGACTTATAGGTGATATATATATATATATATATGTTTATATTTTGAGCAGTACAGATTGGCAGGGTGTCGATGATAATGTTGAGGCCAAGTGTTGGTCATGGTTGTGATCGCCGGAAAGATCACCGTTTGGTTTTGATCACGAGGTGATCGAGATGGTATATTGCTTGGCCGGTTAGCCAAGAGAGATATGGTTATGGAGATCTGAGATGGTGATTTATTAGTATTGTAGTAGTTTGATATCATGCTTAGTAGTTGCTGTCGTATCATGGTAGATGTTAAATTTAATTAACCTGCTTAATGCTATGTTATTGTCTTGCCTTGATGTTTATGGTTGTTGTGAGCTTGCAAGTACATTCAATGTACTGACCTGGCGTGTCATGCCAGATTGCAGGTGATGCCTTGATTGCTTGTCGAGGTTGCCGTGCGTGCGAGCTAGATCGTGTCCCAGCCAGAGTCCCTACGGAGTGGAGTTCACCACCTTCATCGTTATTCCGCTGCTAGAAGTTTTCCGCTGCTACTAGTTGTTCCGCTGCTAGCATAGAGCAAGTGTAGTATCGCAGGCGTAGTGTCGCCATGCTGATGTGATCATTGTAACATCAGACCCGTGTAATTATTATTCTTGTAATAAGAGCTGATTTTTTCTATGTCAAGCAGTGCCGTATTCCAGAGACTTCTCCTCGATCTCTGGGCTGGAATACGAGGCGTTCCGGTTTCTCTGAGCCAGGGTGCCACACATAACAGGCGTATTAGGACCTGGAACGACAGCTATGGATGCCCATTTTGCAAGCACAAGATTCATGACGCGTATCTAAGTGTTCTTGCGCATGCAAGAGGACGGGCCGTTGGCTCCTTCAAGTAGAAGTATTCTCGCAGGGTGGCTCACGGCGCGTACGCTGAGTACCTGGAGAAGCTTCAGGATCATGCCGGCCGCGTGTGAGATGAGATGTGGGATGGATCGAACTATGTACGCTTGAGTATGCTTAATGATGGTTGAACTATGTACTTATGGTTGAACTATGCTTATGTACGCGTACGCTTATTATCTATGTCCGAGTATGTTAAATATTTTGCCAAATTTTGGTAAAATTTACAAAGGGGGACCAATAAACTAGGACGGAGGTAGTACATCAATCACACACGGTTCCCAAAATTGGAAACATGTGCAATGACTATCATTTTGCCTGCTGCGTCAATCACACACGGTTCGCTCTAGCAAACCGTTGCCCCCAAAATTCTTTGTGGGAAAGAAAACCCTCACCACCCAATTCAAAAAAGAAAAAAGAAAACCCTCACCATCCCCACGTCACAAAAACCCTCACCCGCCCGCCACCCACCTCGGCCCCTCCGGTACGTTCCCCATTAACACCTGCACAAGCTCCTCCGCGTCTATGCCATGGCACCGCCTATCGCGGCGGTAAACACTTAGCTCGACGCCTACCACCGCCGCCAGGCTGCCGGCAAAGCCCACCGCATTTCGCCACTTCCGGTTGCCGCCACCTGTCGCAATCGACTTTCTCGACGCGGCTCGCGGTCGACCCAGCTCCGCTCGGTTGGGGAATCTGCCGTACTAAGGGTTCTTTCACATGGACGACAAGGTAACTAATTTAACGAGATATTATCTCATCTCTTATCCCAGTTCATCTGCCTCCTTTAATCACCCGGCGGAAATCGCCGTGAATTCATTTTTATTCGAGCTGTTTTGAGGGTTTTCTTTCATTCATAGAATGTATAGTGCGCCGATACTTCAGGACTTGGCGACCGCCGCCAGAGATTCCATCTCATCGTACTAGATAACTTGAGGACGCGCGTGGTATGTTCAATCTCACCCTAAATCGGTTGGCATGGCCTACTTTCCTGAACATATTCTAAATATTGCTACATTTGGATAAAAGGTGCCACATGCACCATATACGTGAAAGGGGATTTTCCCCCTCTTCTTTCTATATTAGGCAAATTAATGATGTATTGTTCTTTCGATTACTATCATATTTCCATGACATCATGTTTACCCTATCTGTTTAATTATAGACTTTTGTCCTTCGATTTCAACTGCTGTACAGTTCTTTCAATTTGGTCCATATTTGCATGTTACCATATTTTATTTAACAACCCTACCATTTTCTGCAGGACATCCCTCGCTATGCAACAGATAATGTAGTGCACAATTTTTCCCTTTACATACATCAAGGCTCCACGAATGTCATACTACGCACAAACCATGGATTTACAATCGTTGCTACTGTAAGACTTGATGAACGTGGTGACTCCTATTTTGGCACTGGCTTTTGGAATGAAATTGCAAAGTTTTATGTACTAGAAGCTGGCACTAAAATTGCACTGCACATAGAAGGGCCTGGTCATGAGATGTATGCTAACTTCGCCGACAAAATCATCCATCCAGACTTTGTTCGAAGTAAGTTTTCTTTTCAACTATCTGCATATGTTGACTTACCCAGCAATGTCAAATGAATTGTGTAGTATTTAAGCAACCAATTGTTATTCCCTTATCTTACTATATTCCTACCTAATAACTTCTAGTTACCAATACACTTTTCTATTGCCCTGTTTTAACTAAATATTCCCTATACTCCCATTTCTATCATAAAGCGCCGCTGGCAAGGAGACTCCAGAGGTGGAGAACGGGGCTGCCAACAAGCAGAGGCGGGGCGAGCTAGAACCGCAAGCGACTCCAGCAGGCCTAGACTTAATCAGCAGCCTCCCCGATGATATGTTGAGAGTCATCATCTCCCTCCTCCCAATCAAATATGGGGCGCGGACAACCCTCCTTTCCCGGCGGTGGTGCCCCCTATGGAACTCCAGCCCTCTCGACCTCATCGACACCCATGAGCTTTGCCATGGCTATCATAAAAGCTTGGATGCGTTCTCCAAGATCTTCGGCAGTCACCTTGGCCCAACCAAAGGCCTTAGAATGGGCAAGTTCCGTTCCAACGGCAAGGATCAAGCCAAGCTTGATGACTGGTTTCGATCCCCCGCCCTAGATCAGCTCAAGGAGCTCACTTTTTATGATTGGCATATGCGGTCGCTGCCAACGTCCGCACTCCGCCTTGCGCCCACGCTGCGTGTCGCCAAGTTCAGGAACTGCCATTTCCCGCCCCTTAATGACGCGCCCGCTCTTATTCTACCACGAATGAAGCACCTCGAGCTCGTCGCCGTCTGCCTTTCAAAGGGTGACATGGAGCACCTGCTCCGTGGCTGTACTGCACTTGAGTACCTTCATCTTCAGGCGATTAATGGGTTGAGTACCTTCCACATCACCTCCATGACTCTCCGGACTATTTATGTGTGTTGCTGGTGCGGCAGGAAGACATCACAAAAGGTGGACCACGGTATGGTCATCCAGGACACACCTGCACTTGAGAGATTACTTGTAGTTGATCAAGAAGGTCCAACAAGAATCAATGTCATTTCTACGCCGAAATTGACAGTGGTGGGATACTCGTCTGACAAATACTCCGAACTTGTTATTGGATCCACACCCGTTCAGGTACTACAGCCGCCTTCTACCTCTCCTTCTACCAATTAACATTATTTCTAATTTTGAAGATGTTTGTTCGTCTGTCATTCAGAAAATGATTCCGACAAGCTTGACCCCGAAACTGCGCACAGTGAAGGTCTTGGCAGTAGAATCTATCGGGCCCGACCTGGAGCAAGTTGTCAGTTTCCTGAGATGCTTTCTGTGCCTAGAGAAGCTATATATCGAGGTGATGTTCCTTTCCTGTTAAATGTTAGCCATAAGGGAATTCAATTTGTGACACCTTTTTCCAAGTTTACAATGACAATGTACTATGATTTCTGAAGGTTCTTTTGGAGGATTTCAGTACATACATGCCCCCCCATATTGGTTGCTTGATCCATATGGTTACAATCAATAAGCATTTCTCCTTTGGATTCATCTGTACTAGTTTTCTTAAGGAACTTTTCATCCACTCCAACCTCTTGTGAAGAAGGCTACATTTTTCTAGAATGTAATCAAATGCCCATGTTAATCATGTCAGATCGAAGATGGCATGTTAGTGCATTTTACAAATCCTTCAAACCAAATAGCTATTCCTGTAGTAATGTTCAAAACTGCATGTAGGCACTAACATGTTTTCTTCTTTTGCAGATAAGATTAGGCCCAGTGGTGGATAATGTGATACAATATAACAATCACGTCGAATGCCTAGATCTGAATCTCTCAGAAATTACTTTGAACTCCTACGGAGGGACCTTACCGGAGATTATATTCGCCAGGTTCTTTGTTCTCAGAGCAAGGGTGCTGAAGGAAATGAGGTTTGCCCTACATTTATTTCGCAAAAATGAATGGTCTGTTGATCAGCGCCGGCGCCTGCGGCAGAATGGAGTAGGCTCCAAAAATGCTGAATTTCATTTTGGAACTTCAGATGACAGAGTAATCGGAAGTCATCGGGTCAACCCCATACATGACTTCTCAGTGGCTGACCCCTTTACAAAAATTTTGAGGTTTCGAAGCCAGACTTAGAAGAGGTGATATTAGTTTGAACCTCTCTGATATCCATGTTCAGCGCATCAGCGCGAGCGTTTGCAGCTGATGAGCTGAATTTCATTTCTAATATCAGTTTGAACCTTGTAATCTTCAAATTTGAGCCATATAACTCTAGAATTTGAACCTTGTAACATTTCGAGCTTTTGTGGTACAATCGTTGAAATGGCATCGTATGAGACTCGTATATTGCTAGCACTACTTTGACCTTAATATGCAATGGTCTTAGATTTTATTAACCATTCACGAATCAGTTTACCTTGTCGATCTCACAGCACACGATCTGTATAGCTAACTCGACTGCGATCTTCGACATTATTGCACACAGTTGGTTTCTTCCACCGTGTGCACTGTAGAGCGCATAATTAATTATCGCACTCGAGTGTCCATCATCACCCTTCTGTGTAACTTTGACCTCATCACCCAGGGGTAAACTTATGACCGAAGTGATTCCATACACTTCATTTTTACAAAGCTTTTTGCCAATAAACGCCCACGATTTGTCCCTCTTCTAGCCGACGTGTGGCCAAACTAGCCGGGCGGGAAGCTTGTGCGGTAAACAGCACGGTAGCGTGGGAATAGGCTCACCGACGATACATTTGGCTCCTCTTCGAGCCCACGCCTAGGGTGCGGTGTTGTCAAGCGTGCACTTGATTCTGGAATCCTCCGCTATGAACGCCGTGACAAGACGTGACGATTACAGGCCGGCCGACCCCCATTTATTACAGCGGCCATTTAACCTACCCTTGTGTCTCTTCAACCTTTTGATCGCGCCCCACCATTGCAAGAAGCACACCCACCACGAGAAATTCTTAGAGGGTATCCTACACGGCTCCAATGGCGCTCCGAGCGGCCGCCGACGACGAGCAGCAGTTCACCATGCGTGCCGTGGTGGACACCCACAGAAGGTTCATGGACCTCTCGGTGGTGTACACCAACGACCCGGTCTGGGCGAAGCAGTCCATCCACATCATGGTGCTGTTGCTTGCCGAGGAGAAGTACAAGGTGGTCGGGTTCGACCTCGAGTACACCCGCGCTCGTGCCGGGTCTCATCCCAAGGTCGTCGTCGCCCAGATGTGCGTGCGCCACCACGTCCTCGTCTACCACTACTGCCTGGCCACAAGGCCTTGCGAGCATTTCGCCAGGTTTGTCAACAGCCCCCACTACATGTTCGCTACGATGGACATCACCAACGATGTAAAGGCGCTCGAGAATCCGGGCATCGCCTGCCAGAATCTTGTCGACATCCAGGGCCAATACAGGATCAGGGGCAGCAAGGAGCATGAGAAGGACTCACTGGTTCACGTCGCCGAGGCCATCATCGACCCCTACTATAGAGACATGAAGGATTGCAACAAGGACAAGCGTGTCTGGCACTCGGCTTGGATGGAGAAACTCGACAAAGCTCACGTCGTGTACGCGGCCAAGGAGGCGTACACGAGATACGACATGTACCGGCGGATCGTTGACATGAGGAAGTCCCTCCTTCCCCAAAACGGCCAGGGATCCAGCCAGAAGCAGAGCAATGGCAAACATCATCGCAACAATAAGTAGATGATTAGAACCTCGTTTCTCCTACTTTAGTATGCATGTAATTTCTTACTTTGGTGTGTTCAAATGTTATGTGTGTAGTCACTTGTGTAATTGTATGCTTAATTTGGTTATGCAATGCTGTCTTTTTAAGTATATATGTTGATGCTCTGTAGACAGAGCGTAGATGGTGTGCGTACAAAGAAAATCACATCGCACATGGACTAAACAATGGAACCCGTCGGTGATGTTTTCATCAATCACTCACAATTGTATACCAGCAATCGTTTGCTCACAACACACACGTCTTATTAGCAGCAACCGTTTGTGCTCTTATCGGTCTTCAGACACATTTCTGATTACAGACCTGTTTGCCGCGTATCACACACATCTTGTTAAGTTGAACCGTTTCTGTTCTCATGTCTCAACGCAAACAGTTCATCCGAGTGAACCGCATGCCGTATATCGCACACACCTTTGATCTGGCTGACCGTTTCTTTTGTGTTTCCTAATCACAAACAGTTTATCCGAGTGAACCGTATGCTGTTTATCGCACACGCCTCCATCTGGCCGCTCCTTTCTTTTGTTCCTCCTCATCGCAAACAGTTCGTTAAACCGAACCGTATGCCCTTCATCGCACATGCAACTAAAACCTGAACCGTGTTTGATGCATCCGTCATCGCAAATGTTTTACACATTTCTGACGGTTTTCATACAGCACTGTTTGCGATTATGGCATCACACACAGTTTCTCGAAGGGTCTCTAATCGTAGTGTCGCATTAGCAGCATCCTGCAGTAGTGTATGCACAGGCACAAGATCAAGATTGAAACACCAACTTAAGTCAGAGATTGAAGAACCAAGAGATTTGAAGAACCAACATGCAGCCCGGAAGGACCAAGAGCGAGCCAGAGGAGCAAGATACCGGCAAGAGAAGGGCCTCCCTTGCTGGGCAGGCGAGCCCGGCAAGGGGCGAGGCCACCACCAGAAGCAAGCAACCAGGGTTCCCCGGCAAAGCCTGCCGGGGATTGCGGGGGCTGAACCACACCGCCAACCACTCAAGCGCGACCCACGTCGTCGATCGGTGTGGTGTCAAGCCGTGAGATGATTAAGTAGCAGCCATTCGCCACATGGCAGTCGCTTCCTACAGAAGAAACCCGCAGATGACACCCGTCCTGTGACGTGTCAAGAGAACAGGTGCGGAGCTGGCAAGATAGCCCGGCAGGCCTTGCCGGGCGACCCGTGATGTGACACTAAGCGGCGCATTTAATGCACCCTGTCAGCCCGCAGAGTTAGATATGATAGCACTGTTCGCTATCATATCAGTGGATAATGACCACTTTGCCACTGTGTTGACCCCTTAATCTATAAAAGGAGGCCCATGGCACTCGTAGGAAGGGTTGGAAAGTAGATGAACCCAAGCCACCATACACGCGTAGTCGCTGCGGCCCCGAGGCAAACCTTGCCGGGCAAGTGTACTACGCATCACCACATTCATTCCACCATCAATTCACCAAAGCAGGAGTAGGTTCTTACGCCTCGTGGCTGACCGAACCTGGGTAAACTGCTTGTGTGCTCTCTGCCATGCTGCCGCACGCTGATCTGCTCTTTGTGCAACGCGACGTCCCCCCGCCGAACCAGCAAGGGGCCACACGGTCCCATAGGTGGCCGCGGATATCCCGTGACAACATGTATGCTATAAAGAATAATGATAACCATGAAACTTGTCATCATGATTTTAATTTTCAATTGGATTATGCCAATCAAGTATCTCATGATAGCTATTTTGTTGAGTTTGCTCCCACTACTATTCATGGGAATAAATTTGCTTATGTGGAGAGTAATAAAATTTCTATGCTTGTGGATCATGAAAAGAATGCTTTATGTGATAGCTATATTGTTGAATTCATTCATGATGCTACTGAAAATTATTATGAGAGAGGAACATATGCTTTTACATATCTCAATAATATCAAGTTTCCTCTCTATTTGTTGAAAATCTTGAAGTTGCACTTGTTTTGCCTTCCTATGCTAGTTGATTCTTGTTCGCACAAATTATTTTCTCACAAAATCCCTATGCATAGGAAGTGGTTTAGACTTAAGTGTGCTAGCCATATGCTTCATGATGCTCTTGTTATGTTTCAATTCTTTACTTTTATGTGAGCATAATTTAAATCATCATGCCTAGGCATTAATGAAAAGCGCTTGTTGGGAGACAACCCAATACTTTTACCTAATGTTTTTGTGTGTTCACATGATTAAGCTACTGTAGTAATCATGTTTTATAGCTTTTTTCAATAAAGTGCCAAATAAAGCCTTTGGGATAGTGTGGATGATAGTTGACTTGATTCTGTGCAAAAACAGAAACTTTTGCGCCCAGTAGCAGAATTGTTTAAATTCACTGGAACGTGATAAAATTCTGATATTTTTACAGATGATTTGTATACACTACAAAAAAATACACTTCCGTGATGATACATGTTTGTCACAGTAGGTCGCGTTTTTTGTCATGCATGTACATCCATGACGAATTTATGACAGAATCAAGATAGTCATACCTGTGCTGTCGTAGAAGTGTTCCATGACATTACCAAATTTATTATCAAAGAAGTGTCCACTTCCATGATGATAAATCGCGCGTCACAGAAGTGGTTTCGTCAAGGGTGACCAACACGTGGCATCCACCGTAACGGAACGCCGTTAAGCTATCGGGTCGGGTTTTGGATCCGATAACCCATTAACAGCCCCGACCAATGGGGATTTTCCACGTGTAAAATCATCATTGGCTGGAGGAAACACGTGTCGGCTCATCGTTGGGACAAATGTCATCCACTCATTGGACAGAAGGCGCCTATGATACGTCGACACGTGGCATGGCCCAACAGAGGCCCATTCCTGTGAAAAGGCCGGCCCGTTTGACTTGGTCAAAAGGTGGTGGGCCGGCCCATGGAAAGCCTGTTAACGGCCTGTTCGCATATAGCCCATTTACAGCCCGCTAACCCAAGGCCCGTTACGCCCTATTCGAATTAGGCCCAGTAGCGTCATCTGGGCCATCCAATATGATTCCAGCCCGTTTTCACTTCTGGCCCATGTATGGCCCATGACGTCTTTCGGCCCATATGAGGCCCTATGTAACTTTTGGCCTATTAACGGCCCGTGGTGAAACTGGCCCGTAATGAACAGTGTATCACTTTACACCCATTAACGGCCCGTGGTGAAACTGGCCCGTAATGAACAGTGTATCACTTTATACCCATTAACGGCCCGTTATTCTGTTGGGCCGTTTCCAGCCCATGTTATCTTTCGGCCTTCTCAGAGCCCATTTATTCTTGGGCTCATTTCCAGCATTCGTTTACTTACGGCCCGTTACTGTAATTTTCTGCTTGTGGGCCAAATTCAGCCCGTTTGTGGTCCGTTAATACGTTGGGCCGTTTTCATAGCGTCATCAAATACGGCCTATTAATGATTGCCCGTTATGGTCGGCCCATGAACGGACGATTCCAACTCTAGCCCGTTTACGGCCATAATGCGGTCTGTTTGGCCCATGTTTGGCCAATCGATCATACGGCCCGTATAAGGCCCATTGATGATACGGCCCGCAGAAGGCCCATTGTTTCTACGGCCCGTAGAAGGCCCATTGTTTCTACGGCCCGTAGAAGGCCCACTGTTTCTACGGCCAGTAGGAGGCCCAGTGTCACTACAGTAAATATTAGCCCATGGTTATTGTGGCCTAGTTTTAAAAAATAGGTTATTGCAGCCACTAGCTAACCGCGGAAAAAGAACTGCAATGACTACAAGCAAACAAATAAACAAGACAACAAGGAAATAAATAAGAAAGCAACTAACGCTAGGCTATCACGGCTATTACACATATTACATCCACTGGGCATCAAAGTTCGCCACCAGTGCAAATATAGGGAACAAAGCAGCATATCATATACACTGGTTGTCAAAGTTGGCGACCAGCGCAAATAAATGCCGCAGCAAAACAAATCCAGAACTGAAACCAATTCAGAAGATCTCAAGAAACAATATCCTGGGTACCCATAATGCTGGCAAGATGCTTAGCAAGCTTATTAACTTTCTCTTGTTTGGCGCTTAAATCCTCCAGCGCTTGCTGTTGCACCAGAAAATATGCATATGATCGATGTCTTTCAACTTGAAGTTGAGACTCAAGAAGATGAACTGATTCATGCAGCGAGTTCGAAGAGCTTGTGCCAGCAGTAGTGGCCAGTAACTCGAGCACTACATCAAGACATGACTTTTGGGTTCCCTCACTGTCGTCAAGATAGTTTTTATCAGCTTTTTTGGAGACCAACAGGGATGTCTCACTATCTTGAACCTTATCTGCATTACTTTCTTTACCATTGGATAACGCGGTACTGTTCTCCAATATTTTGTCCGCATTCTAAAAGAGAAACAAGCAGACACATCACATGTTTACCATGTTGTATATGAAACTCATTTTGGTAAATGAGTTCAGTAGTAAAGTGGACAGGATAACAGCATGAAACAAACATATATCTATGTACCATGGTCACTTTATGGTCTATATCATTCTAGTTTTTGTTGCCAAATCAAGATAGAGACACAGTTCAAATAATATTTGTTCAAGACAAAGCAGAATAGACAGAATATAAGTGTGGGTAACTATAGAGCAATAACAACACTTGTAATGTGCATGACATGAGAACATAACTGTTTATTCAATTGAAACTGAAATCAACATAGAGCAGGTTACAACAGCAAACCAGTTAAAGAAACAGGTTTAAAACATACCTGTTGCACCATTGGAGTTTCAATTCCATCCTTCAAATTTGAAAATAGTTGGTATGAGTAAATACAGTAAAGCAAGAGCAAAGGAGTATGAACCATAGCTACAGAACTTGACCTGAGAACAAATCTTCTTCTTCTTCTTTAAGCGTTGAGTTGGGATTTCGGAGTGGTGGTCCTCGTGCTTTGGGCACTGAAGTTCCCTTACTAACTGCTCGTGTTTGGGTGCTCTGTGGTGGAGACGGTGCTGTGTCAACTGGAACTGGGTTACTATCTGCCGGGGTTGGGGTTAGAAGGGGTGTAGCTGGTTCTCTGTCCAACTGGGTAGGGGTACAATCTGCGAGAGTCTGGGTTATGTGTGGTGGATCTGGTCCTTGGGCAAGTACAACCGTGGTTCTATCTGCATCAACTGGTAGCACTATCTTTTCTGAAGACCGTGTTGTTACTCCCCTAGATACTGCCATCACGCTCTCCAATTCAAATGGCTGATAAACAAGAAAAGTAATTGAAAGTATAGACATTGTATGATAGACAGGTGCAATGGATAGTGGGGAATAAAAGAGGGCATGAAATAATTCATATTTATGTTGTCTAACCAAACAGGATAGCATGACACAATTTCACATATATGATGGCTAACTAAACAGGATAGCATGACACAATTTCACATTATGATGGCTAACTAAAAAAGATGGAAAGACATAGTTCAAAATATGAGACTATGTAAACAGGATGACATGACATAACTATATAATAAATAGGTTGGCATGCCATAATTCACATACATTCACGGATAGAATGCCACAATTCAAAATATGATGACTGTAAACACTAAACAGGATGAGATGATATAATTATATGATGTCTTTATTAAATGGGTTGCCATGCCATAATTCAGATAGATGATGTGTATGTACTATGTAAACATGATGGCATGATATAATTCAAATATATGATTTATATAGTAAGCAAGTAAGCAGATGGCAATCCATATATGATGTAAAAACTAAGCAATGCAAGACAACATGCATGACATGGGTAATATAACCCTGCCAAGTTTGAGCATAGACCTTAGGGGGGAAATAGGACTGGTCATCAGTCTCTGAATCCTCCTCTGAGGAGCTCTCTGTAACCAGCAAGATGTCTGCTTCAGCAGGTAGCATTGTCTGCTCTGAATACCGTGTTTTCACTCCAGATACTCCCATCACCGCTTCAAATGGTTGATGCACAGGAAGAGTAGTTGAATATACAAACGTTGTCGACCAATGGAACACGTAATACAAAAAAATGATAGCATGATATAATTCACATACATGATGATTGGCTAAACAGCATGGCATTGCATAATTCACATATATAATGCCTTTGCAACAAGATAGCATTGTATAATTCACATATATAATGTCTTGCAACAAGATGGCAATGCATAATTCACATATATGGTAATTAGACACTGAACAGGTGGCATTCACACAAAGCATGTCTAAACTAATCAAATGACATAGCAATGCGAGACACCATACGCACGATATGAGCAACATAACCCTGCCAAGTTAGAGCATACACCTCAGGGGGGGGGGGAATAGGACTGGTCATCTGTCTCTGAATCCTCCTCTGAGGAGCTATCCGTAACCAGCGAGATATGCGCTTCGTCAGATAGCATAGTCTGCTCTGAAGACCTTGTTTTCACTCCAGATTTGCCATCACCATGTCAAATGGCTGATGCACACGAAGAGCAGTTGAATGTACTAACATTGTTGACAAATGTAATATGTAACGAAAAAAAGGATGGCCTGATATAATTTACATATAAGATGACTGGCTAAGCAGGATGGCATTGCAAAATTCACATATATGATGCCTGGCTAAACAAGATGGCGTTGCATAATTCACATAAATGATGAATAAACTAAACAGATGGCATTCGCACAAAGGATGTCTAAACTAAGCAGATGACATATTTGATGTATAAAGTAAGCAATGCAAGACACCATATGCATGATATAACCAACATCAGCACGCCAAGTTAGAGCGAAGACCTCAGAGGGTAAATAGGAGTTGTCTTCTCCTTCGAATCCCCCTCAGAACAGATATCTTCCTCTCGATTACAATCTGAAATGCGTGGAGGGGGGCTGCCTTTGCGCCTACCATGGAGCGACGTCTGCATGAAATTTTATTGCCACGCAAGGCTCGTCTCTTTTGCTCTACATGTTCAGTTCCATTGTTTACAATAACTGTCATGCATAGGAATAAAACATAGTGAGATTATGTAAGGAGTGCATGCAAAAATCCAGAGTGATGGTAGCAACATGTGGATAGACTCAAAACCAATAATAGCAGGCAGATAATGGCTTCAGTTAAAAAATACAGATAATGGCTTCTTTACTGTTTGTTTCCCACCCAACATGAAACTCATAGTAGACACCGGAGATTAACCAGATAGTAGATAGATACTATTGATAGCGACCCCGATATGTACCCCACAACCATTTAAAAACTCAAGTTTGACCATTAGTTTGGAGCTGACTCAGAGTCTAATCGGTGAACAGGACGATAAAGTAGCATGTAATATTAAGCGATGCATAACGTAAGCAGACACGAAAGAGTGCGACCTCTCTTGCGGACCCGTGTAGTCCTCGAGGTCATCTGCTCGGTTGATGATGGTAATGCAGTTTTCATGGCTGCCAGCGGCTGGGAAGAAGATCTGAGGCGGTGAAAGACAGCCTGGAGGCCGGATCCCTGCTGTGCTGGACCCTTCTATCGTTGGAGCAGCTGAGCTGGGGTGGACGACGGCGCAGCAGGAGCGGGAAAAACCACACAAGGTTTTCTTTGACAACTATCTGTAAGAGAAGTAATTATGTAAGGGCTCGTTTGAATTGGAGGATTCCAACAATGCAGGGATAGGAAATAGACAGGAATAGGATAGGAATGCACGTGCAAAACAGAGAATTTAAAAACACAGGATTTGTGCCAATCTGGGTGTTTGATTCACAACAATTGGAAGATCACAGGATGCAAAGAAGCATGGTGAGATTAAGTCAAACCACAAGAAAATGTACGGTTATAATGCTATTATGCTACTATCTCTTAGTCTTGTGCTTCATGAATAGGAATTTGAAAAGGAGGTCAAGTGAAAATTAAAATTCCTACGTTTTTTCTTTCAAGGAGACACTAAAGGAACAAATCCGTGTGCTCAGTGGACAATATATATAACATGTAGATTAAAAAAGAGATGCAACAAGTGTACAACCTCTTTGGCGAAGCCATGTCGATCTTAGCGTGATTGGGTTGGCCGGTGAGGATGCTCCTGCTGACTTTGCTGTCGGAGGAGGGGAAGAAGATCTTAGGCGTCTGGAGATGGAGCCCGAGGTACTGCTCCGCTGTGATGGAGGGTTTCGTCATTGGAGCAGCTCCGGTGAGTTGTACGACGCCGAGGCTGAAGCAGGACAAGAGAGACAACGAATAACGTTAACCTAAGTGGAATTCTAATAGCATCTCCAATACATGACGTAAAATACATAACCACAAAGTGCTAGATGTAAAATACATCAGCCGCTCATCTCTGAACTTAACTATCGAAACTGAACTTAACTGTCGAAACTGAACTTAACTGTCGAAACTGAATTTTGCTGTCGAAACTAAACGCACTAGCAAGGTGAGGCTACACGTCGGTCGATTGACTTTTTCATCTCTGGTCAGTCGATTTTGCAGCCGTTGGATACGAAATCAAGGGCCTGCGGTTCATCTTCAACCTCCACCCCCTGAGCCGGCAGCCACCACCGGCCAAACAGCAGCCCCCCGCCGCCCGCGGCCGGCGGTGCGCCGCCCCGCCCGCCCCGAAAACACTCCCCACCGCTGGTCCGCCGCCGCCCCGGCCATCCCTCTAGGCCCCCCCGTGCTGAGCTTTTTCTCCGACGATCCCCACGCCACCGCCCCGCCAACGCCGGCGACCACCGCCCCCATCCTGAACCCTAAGATAGATAGTGGGGTACCTCTCCGGCGAGCCCCCCTGCTGCGGCTGGTTCTTCCTTCACCTCGGCGAGCCCCCCTACCCCCTGAAAATCGACTGACCCAAAAGTTGATTCAGTCGACTGAAGTGTAGCTAAATCGGAGCAGCATCGCAAGCAAGAGCAAGAGCGAGAGCAGCAGCGTGAGCAAGAGCAATAGCAAGAGCACACCAGGCAGGGGACCGAGAGCAAGAGCAGAGCAGCAGCGCGAGCGAGAGCTAAAGCAGCAGCAGCTCCTACTGATGCGGACGTCGCCGTCGAGGGAGCGACGCCGTAGAGGAAGTGGCCGCCGCCGCCGCCGTGGATGGAGCCGCGCCGTGTCGGCTCGGGACCGAGCGCCGGCAGCACCGTGAGATCGAATCAAGAAGAAAATGCGGCGATTAGTGTACAACCTCTTTGGTGGCGTCGATTAGGCCGCAGCTTCATCCGAGGAAACGGTGATGATGATGCTCTTCCGGTGGTGCAGGTGAAGACGGCGGTGTGGGAATGGAGGTGGCGCGAAAGACGAGGGGAATGTCGGGGTAGCTCCTTGGAGGTGGAGGACGGGGTGGCTGAGCCGGCGGGACAATGAGATGGACGACGGATCCTCATCCGGTCCGGTGGATGAGGGACGTCGAGGTGTTACTGTGGACGACGTCGTCAGGGAAGAGGCTCCGGCTGGGTGGCGGACGGAGCAGGGTGTGGGGTTTCATCGCGGGTTTTCGCAGCCTCGGTGTATGAATGGGTGGGCGGATGGGATGGCAGTGGGGAACCATGGCTTAGAGACGCACTTGTCCGAAATGTGGGGTAAGTTACGAAAGTACCCCCACCGATTTGAGGCGGTTCTTTCGGTTAAGGGGTACCATGGGCATTTCGCGTGTCGGGATTTCACAGGAGGTGGGAGTTTTCGCGCGTGTTGTAATTTCGGAATAGCAAGGTGCGGGTTGAGATGGAGGGGGTTGTCGGAGCACAACGAGACAAAGATATATCTTACATATTTCGGGCTAACAAGGCGCGGATCGAAATTTCTGGACAAGCCTAACGTGTACTGTACCAAATCAATGCGCACTACAAATGTCATTGAAAACTTTGAATTCATGTTATGTTCAATTAAAATATTTCGCTACGTGTATAATGCATGCAACCTACTACTCAAATGAACGTTTTAGTGCATTCCAAACGTATATACTAGCGCTTCAATATGAACTAAATTTGAATTCGTTTCTCTATTTGAATAAGATCTACAGTAAGATTGTTGTGAAGTCAAAGCATTTGAATTCGTTTCTCTGTTTTAATAAGATCTATAATCATCATTATTGTCAAGTTAAACCATCGTTTGTGTATTATCTTCACAGCACACCACATGATTAGTCTCGAGTTACATATGAACTATGTGTACTATATGAACTCGAACTAGATTATTTGAATCCACTTTATTTTGATTTCAAATCACATTACATTTCTAGCTCTAGCTAGATCTTCATAATCTAAACCATGTCTCATATGTATAATGTGTTTATCACATTATGTATGGTGCCCCGCCCCCTACGCATACAAGTATTTAGATGTGAGTTGCAAACACCACACATTACCACAAATTAAAATAAAATGTGAGAATGTTCGATATATAGTGTTGTTTAGATTGTTCGATATTTAGTTGTAAGCTGCAAACACCATACATTATCACAAATTCAAATAAAATGTGAGATTGTTTGATGTATAATATGGTTTAGATTGTTCAGCATTTAGCTGTGAGTTGCAAACGCCATGCATTATCATATTATGGTATAACATGTGCACATCACGTGTATCACCGCTATATACATGCATGCAATGTTTAAAACACTATGATCTCCTATTCAAATATATGAATCCGCTTTCATATCAAATTATGATCTTTGTTAGTCTCTTACACCCACACAATCCTCTAACCTTTGTAGCTACCACTAACTTTCTCTCGTGCATGCACACGCCCTCCTCGCCCTCCCCCTCCCTCGGCATTCTATCCACCGGGCACATTGATTTTTCTCTTTAGGTCGTTCTCCCAGAGTCTCCACAACTCCTTTCCGACACACACCGATCGATAAACCTCTCCAGCGATGCCTGCCTACAACATACACACACCTTCAATCTCCTCCTTTATGTGTCCTTGCCTCGTGTCTCTCATACGGTCAGACACACGTGTAAACTCTCGCCCCTCTTTTCATCGATCTCACAACCGCACACTCCTCCCCCTATCTAGCTAGTAGTTGGGCCTCTCGCACCACCTCCTAGCTCCATTCTCTCTGTCTATCCGTCTCGCTGGGCCTTATTTGCCTCTAACAAATGGACGTACACCGACCGATCTCTCGTTATACATATAGCTAGCTAGGTCCTTATAACTCGTTTTTACCCACACGTCAATCGATCTACCTCATTAGTTGTGTCTCTCCCTTCCTCCGACAAACAACAATTGATCTACCGATCTAGTTAGGTTTGCTTACCAAACACATGGTTCCCCTTCATCATCCATGGATGCGTCCCGACAGACCTATCACGCACAGGCACACACAGAAACACATCCCCACACTTATTGATAACATTGCAGTTCCACCCTCAGTTTGTTTAGTAGGCCTCTCCCACCATCTTCGAGAAGCAACTCCATCACCCATCCAACACTCTACCTCTCTCCCTCCCTCTCCCTCCCTCTCTCTCTCCTCTCTCTCTCTCCGCCCCATCATATTTCCCGTCCTTCAGTTATGTATGGATGTCGACCGATCTCCCTCAAGACATAGCTGGGCCTCTCCTTCTCAACACATATACGAGTCGTTCTACCTCTATAGTTAGGCCTCTGCCTACCCCTCCCCCACCCCTCCCCCCCACACACCGATACATCGAGCGCTCTAGTCATGTCTCCCTGCCACACACAAACTTGACATGTGCCCTCTAACGTTCCGGTAGGCCAGTCGCCCTATATCTTTGACTTGCACACACACACAATTTCGATGGCTCTCTTCATCGATCTCGGACCCACCCACTTGATCCTCTCTTCGACTCTATCGATAGCTATGACCCCTCCCTCTCTTGTGGATTGCCCGACCCTCTATGTATGATATGGATAGGCCTCCATTTCACACACATTGCATGCAAAATTTTGTTTGAGATGTCATCGACACATATTCCCACAAATAATTCACGAAATCAACCCCCCACCCCACCCCCACCCCAAAACAAAAAACACTCACGAACGCGGTTTGTATCTCTCACACACACCCACGTAGGTGGGGGACGTGCATGAAGAGAAGAGGTGCATGCACGGCGCACGTACTCCCGTCTCTTTCCCAACCACACCCGCGCGGGTACACGGTGGAGCTCATTTCTGTACGAAAAAGGCAGCCCACGTGGTAATTTGGCACGTGTACTGGTTGTCCACTTGGTGGAGGGAGGATCGTCTACCACGGGTGAACAAACAAATTGCGACTTGACGTGTTATGTTAAAAAAAGAGGCAAACCATGTGGGGCCTACCTTAGAGGCAAGGCTCTATACACTGGATTACTTTTGATGTGTCCTGTCAACTCGCAGAACGAGGAGAAGCTTGCTTAGTACGCCGTCTCCCCTGCCCACGGGCGCGGTGGCTCGCAGGATGAGGTGAAGCTTGCTCCGCCTTACGCCCGCTCCCTCGCCCATGCGCGCGGTGGCTCGCAGGACGGGGAGAAAAATTTACTACTCCCTCCGTTTACTCCTCGTCCCTACTACCTTGGTTATAGAGATTATATCATATTGTTTGGAATATATATGTCCTTTAGTAGATTTCAATATGAACTACTAGTACATACTCCAAACACTGATGTATATAGACGTATTTTAGAGTGTAGATTCACTCATTTTGCTCCGTATGTAGCACTCTCCCTCGCCCCTCGACCCTCGCCCATGTGGTGGACGTGCAGCAATTCATTCGGTCTCATATAGCCAGAACGATATATACTGCACTACCATTATTGCTCGACTTCCCGAAGAGGCGAAGAGCCAATCGCAAGGTTAATATTTTGGAGATGCCAAGCGCAAGGTTATAGGAGAACGAGTAGTAGGTGCCGCGTCATTTATAAATAAAGTTTTTTTCTTCAGTGGCACGTACGCAATATGATAGGTTCATATGGAGAGAAAAGGAAACCGCTCCACTATATACATAGTCAGGACGGGCCAGCCTACACGGTTGCTTGCTGGGGTTGCTCTCTTCACACTCTCTCGCACAAAACGACTGTGGCCACATCTCTAACATCCCGGCTGATCACGTCCGCTTGGGGAAGGGGTGGATGCTTAGTGTAGATGCGGTGGCCGTCGCCGACGGCGAAAACCCACTGTCGGCACGTCCCGATCAGGGGTCCCCGCCGTTCTCTCTCACAAAGCCGGTGAGGTTGCCTTCGTCCCTTGCTCACTGCCGCGACGTGGGCAGTTTCCGCCTCCCGCCGCCCTCCTCAAGGTTGAGCTACGTCCCTCAGGTACAACTCCCTTTACAGCCGGCTTGCACCACTGCTCTAGCTGCCCACATCACTCCCTGTGGATATTTCTCTACTTCTTTGCCCCGCACATACCTCTACTGGCTTCTACGTACTGTATTTGTGATGAGTTTATGTCTCATCAACTAGTCCCAGTAATCTTATTCTAATCACGCTTCTTCAATTTCTTTGCCACAGGGATGCTCATCTCGATTTTGGTGAAACTGCACAAAATGATCCAATGGTCAAAAGGTTGCAAACTTCATTTATTAGGAAGCTCGAACGTTGCCAGCAAATTGAAGCCTGGTCAGGGTTCACGGTTCAAGGGCTAGGGATTGCATGGATCATTTTTTTCTTTAGCTGCCTCTGTTCCAAAATAAGTGTCAACTTTAGTAGTAGTACAACTTTGTACTAAAGTTTGCACAAAGTTGAGACACTTATTTTGGAACGGAGGGAGTACATATTTGCTATGATCTGTCAATCATTGAGATGCAATAGCATGCATGTTAGTCTCCTTTGTATTTGATGAAATGTTGCAACGGGCAACCTTGGACGCAAGATACATGTAACAGAAGCTGGAAGCTTCATAGCATTGTACAAAATTATCTCGCTGATAAATTACAGTATGTACTATACTAGTACTTCCTCCGTTCCTAAATATAAGTCTTTGTAGAGATTTCACCATGAACCACATGCGGATGTATATAGATGCATTTTAAGTGTGGATTCATTCATTTTGTTCCGTATGTAGTGGAATCTCTACAAAGACTTATCTACTAGTAATAGCTAGCCCCCACTACTAGGAATTCTCTATCCTCTCCTTGAGCCACATCATCAAAATTGATGTAGCCATTAGATGAAGTAAATCAGTCCATAATAGCCGTCTGATCTAGACGTTGAGAGGCTCCGCACTAAGCCACATGCAAGCATGCAGAAATACCGTGGCACATGCATGTGAGTGGGTTTTAAATCACATCAACATGTCTGCATGCAAGCATGCACCGGTAGCATGCATGTAAGTGAGCTTTTAAGTCCCATTAACATGTCAAAAAGAAAAATATAATCCCATTATGCAGTAGGAGTTGGCTGATCTTTTTTCCTTACGTGGGATGATCTAAATGATGATGGGAGTTTATTTAGTTTGGCTACCACATTTTTCATGCGGTTATAGAGTTTTCTTAGTTCTATGAAATCGATAATTTTGCGCAAAGAGATATACCGCTGTTCCACGGCAACGTGCGGGGACTCATCTAGTAATATTTAGGAACAGAGGGAGTACTATGTAAAGAGTTAGGTGTCGCACGGTGATAGTGTGAGGTGGGCCATGTAATCACTGAGCCTGTATGTTTTCACTGCTCTTGCACGCCTCCGCTGTAAGTATGGAGAAAATTGTAATCTAGTAGTAGTACCTCCTTTCGCCGAAAGCGTGGGACATCCAGTAGTCCTACCACCTCAGTAATAAAGACCAATGAGCCGTCAAATCACATAGACCCAGCAGTAAGTTGGACGGACGAAGCAACCATCACTCTTGCGCCAGTGAGAGGTCGCGTCCGCTCTGCCCGGGCATGAATGCGGCACCGATTCTTTGGAGCGGCACTGACCGTTTCGGGCGGGAAGCGCGTGCGGGCGATGGAGGGGCTTTGGGTGGGCCAGGCTGGTCAGGAGCGGGCGTGGCAGCTGTCCGAATGTCCCTACCGGACACGCCCGGAAACGAGAGGATGCACCGACTCTCGCGGCTAAAATTGTACTACACTACACAACATCTCTCTGTAGGAGTAGGTCGATCTGTCGCTCTCTCTAACACACACATGCTGTTAAACACACACACACACACACACGCACGCACCTTGGTCCCGTTGCACCTTCTAACGTGACTTATTACACCTAGACGGAGGGAGTAGTAAGTATACGAGATACGGTGGCACACTGACTTAAGTCGAATACAAGTGCCCAAAATTTGTGTGCATGTTATAATAAGGATTCACTTAAAATAGTACGTGAGCGAACAGAGGGATCAATTGGACAGTGTTCCCGAGCAGTAGCGAGATGTGTGAGGTAAGATACACCGCTGGCGCTTTTAATTTTTCTTATTAATTTGTTTGTTTCACCCTCTGACTGGTGGGACCCAACGTACTACATGGAGAGAGGTAAGGTGACTAAGGCTGCATTATTTCTGCACCACTGTGGATAGTCTTACCACCAAAGCCACACGACACGATTATGATTGAAATCCCAATGACTCCCACACACACAAAAAACATGGCATGCTTGTCACACGAATGCAGGAATGTATAAAAGGTTATTTCCCTCTCGTTGAACATAACGGGAGGGTTGTGTAGCTGGTTAGCCTGTTCGCTCATCAAACTTGAGGTCTCGGGTGGATTCTTTGACTGGTCAAAATGTTTTCTAGGGTTTGCACGCTTCACACTCCCTCTCCAGTATATATATACACGCTGGAGCCTCAACGCTTGTAGTTGCTCTCTTCACACTCTCTCGATCTCTCCCGCTGGAGCATCAGTGCTTGTAGTTGCTCTCTTCACACTCTCTCGCCCTCTCCAGATCTAAACAAGACTTCGTTGGCCTCTCTATCCCCTCACTGCTGCTCAAAGAGCCGGCAGGATCCGTCCGCCGGGAAGGGAAGGAGGCCTAACGCTGTCGCCGTCGGCGAGGGACTACCGGCCCAGCTGTTCACTTTCCACCCAGCGGCGGCGCGGGAGGGCCTCCGACCCCTTCTTCTTCGCCGCCGTCCCGTCGCCCACCGAACCACGCCCCAAGAACCTTAAGGTATAATTTACTTACTCCACATGCATTGCTCTAGCTGCATGTATACCATGAATCTAGGACGTGGTTCAAAGAGGAAATGAGTGGGGGAAAGTAGTGGAAAAAGTTGTATATAGCATGAATCTAGGACGTGGTTCAAAGAGGAAATGAAGGGGGAAAGTTGTATAACATGAAGCTAGGACGTGGTTCAAAGAGGAAAGGAATGGGGGAAAGTAGTGGGGAAAGTTGTATCGCATAAATCTAGGACGTGGTTCAAAGAGGAAAGGAAGGGGCGAAAGTACTAGTTCAAAAAGGAAAGGAAGGGACAAGGCTGTAGAGTTTGAGCAGGACTAGATTTGGTGCGCTCACATAGGGAAAGGTGTCTAAAGATAACAAAACTGGGACCAACACAAATATGCTCCTTGGTTGTTTGTTCTTTGTTGCAACAGACTGTGCATGACCATAGTACATCGGTAGATGCACATGGTGCTGGTGCGTCCACTGTCCCGTGCAACTCATTAGCTGTTGTTAATCTAAGGCCGTGTTTGGTTAAAAACTTCCTAGTCCCTACCTTCTTGGTTCCAGGGACTAAACATGGACTAGAGGTTATTAAATGACATGCTAAAAGACCATGTTACCCCTAGTAATGAACCAATAGAGACAAGGTGCGATGCGTGGCAGGGGCAACTGTTGGAAAAAGTCCCAAAAGACTCCCTCGGGGTCTTCTTTCTTTAGTCCCAAGTGCCCACTTTTAGTCCCTAAAAGTCCCTCATGTTTGGTTTAGATGGGACTGACACGGAGTTTTTTTAGTCCCTACACCAAAATGTCCCTGTAAACAAACACCCTCTAATAATGCCGCTGGAAAATTGATGCAATGCCACAGTTAAAAGCAAATTACTTGTTTAACGAATTTTATTGTTAATATAATCTCTATGTTAATATTAATCAATGCCACCGTTTGAGAAATGCTACTGTCTTTATTTCTTTCCCATTTAGATAAGGTAGATGCTTCTTTTTGTTGGCTTCTGTGTCATCCACCGTTATTGACCACTAATTATTTCCTTTGCACCTCTGTGTAAACAGGGTTATCTACTTCACCTCGTTGCCATTGTGACATTTTGTTGCACTGCACAACACTTTTGTTTTAAGAGTGTTTTGTGCAGTTCAACCAAAATGTCACACCGACAACGTTGCTTGATTGCTTGATCTTAGTAGAACTGCACAAGAGGAGATCTTACTTCCTATCCGTTAAGGCGAATTTGGTTCAGATCTTCTTCTTGTGAGTTGTTTGAATTCCGCATCATGAGAGGTCAGTACTAGCCTTCTTTCACATGATTCTGCAGTGTGCTTTCATATGTTGTGCTACTTGTACGATAATGTTGCTTGATTTTAGGGAACTGCACAAATGGAGACAAGACTTCCAATCTGTATGTGCACCGTAATTTCCCATTGAGGTAAGATAAGGATATTTCACAACTGCTGGCCTGTATTTTGCCAGTTTCATCAGAAAATTAAGTTTAGTACTATACTTGTGCTCCCTAATTGACATGCCAAATCTTACATTGAAGGCGAAGCTTGTTTGTTATTGAACCAAGTGAGAAGGGGAAGAACAAGCGGAAGAAAAACAAAAATCAACTCCCGGTGCTGTAATGAAGCACTGGAACTGTGATGACACAAGTAATGATATAGTTTTGCATCTTAATTTATTGCTATGGCTGGAACGAGCAATTTTTTGCCACTGATTTGATGCCACTCTTAATGTAATATGTAATTATCTCTACTTGTGCAAACAGGGATCTTCTTTGAAGATACCATATATTTTAGTGGAACTGCACAAGAAGATGTTGGAAACATTAAATTAATCGAGGAGTATATAGTAATCATGGCCACCACCATAGAGAGCAACAGATGGTTCCGGAGAAGTGCTTCATCTGTATGCTCTACACAATAAGCCTCCTGACAAAGGTTGGTACTCGCCCACTGATTTCATCCATATGACTGAGCTTTGTCATCTCTATTGGTGTTGTGCTACTGTTTAGATACTGTCATGAAAAAGTGGTATTGTCCTTGAGAAGTGCTTCATCTGTGTTGTTTTAAATATTTCCTTTCCTTTTTTTCGAGCAAACAGGGATGCTAGCATTTAGTAGTCCTCTTGTCTTTGCACAACAGGATCATCTTCCTCTGAAGAAGAATATGGAGTACGTGAAGTGACTAGTTTCGATTATGCCAGGATGAAGAAGCCCTGTCTATCTTCTTATCAGAAGGAGCAGTTGAAGGATGGTTACATTACTCCCCACAAGACCAAACTAACTTCAGCTCAGAAGGACTGACAAATCTCCATTTTTTGCTGTGATGCGCGAGTACAATGTTGTTCTAGGATTCTTTCTGGTGAGTTCCATTTTTCTAAAAGTGTGCTCTACATGGACCATGTATGTGCCTGTTGAAACTGTCAATTCATAGTACAGTTTGCTTTATACTAATCACTTTTTTGTATTTGTGCAAACAGGGGTGCTCAGCTTGATTTCAATGGGAACTGCACAAAATGTTCATGAATACATCAAATCATTCATTTCCACCACAAGAAAGGAGGTCCCGATAAGTTCAAGGCGTTGCAACATATAAGGGCGAAATCATACAAGCTACGCGCGAATTTGGTTGATTTTGGTGGAACTGCACAAAAAGAACAGCTGGTTTATTTAGCACGAGGTGCCATGTCAATGTCCGAACTGATGGCAAACCCTGCCCATTCCACAATCATAGGCATTTGATATTTTGGAATGGGACAACCTTGTCAAATTTTGCTCATTGATTTTAGCAAGACATGCGTTTGATATTTTCGAATGGGACGCCCTTTGCTGTCAGCAGCGTCGATCATTTTTTTTCTTTATTCTTTATTTGTGAAGTAAATATTGCCTCTGACATGTGAGTCGTTGAGATGCATAATAATCGATTGTTTTGAATGTTCTCTATGAATTGCCAGGCCTGTGTGTTTGATTGCAACGTACAGAAATGCTAAAAAGCTGCTCAAACTCTTTGTACTCCTTCTGTTCCTTTTTACTTCGCACATTGTGAAAGTGCATACTTTTTTGTATAAGATTGGTCAAAGTAGAGATACTTTGACTGCACACAAAACTTGTATGCATACTAGAAAGGACAGGAGGGAGTACATGTGAAACTGCTGCAAACGAGGTGATCACCCTGGGAATAATGCTAGTACGTATTGTTTTGCATGTTCATCCAATGCCAGTGATACAGGAATTCGAACTAACCGAAATAAATTCAATCATACACGGTCGGATTTCAAATAAAAATGCTGGATTTCATTACATTTCATACATTCTTCAACTAAAAAGGGGTGCGCTGGAGGTATAATTAATTAACCGAAGCTACCCACCTGTGTCCCGCTGAGCCGAACAGAAGCTTCAGTGACTTAACTGCAGGTGCAGTTGCGTAACTGACATGTGCCCTGTTGGGCCCACGTGTCAGTCAGCCAACTTCACCAGCAGTTAAGTAGAAGCAGCGTTCTTCTCCAGCGCAGCTCTCCGACTCCACGTCGCTGCCAAGAAGCTAACCGGCCGTCAATGGTCAACCCGCCTAGCTTGGCTTCAACCGGAGGGTAGCAGCGGTGGCCTTACTTGGACCCGAGCGGCGACGACCTACCGTGTTCTACTCTTCCTCGTTTTCTGTGTGGCGTGGCCTCGTTGGCAGCGGGGCGGGGCCTCGGCGGAGCCGGCGATGTCCTCTGTCTCGTTGCCGGCGGGCGGCGCCTCAGCGGAGTGGTGGAAATCCTCCCCCACGTTGCTGGCAGGGTGGGGCCTCGGCGGAGCCGGCGATGTCCTCTGCCTCGTTGTTGGCGGGGCGGGGCCTCGGCGGAGCCGGCGGTGTCCTCTGCCTCGTTGTTGGCGCCGTGGGGCCTCGGCGGAGCAGGGCCTCGTCGACGCCAGCGGAGCGGGGACTCTTCGGAGCCGGCATTGTCCTCTGCCTCGTCCTCGGTCTCGCAAAACAGCGCCTCGCCCGCTTCATTGCCCTCTTTGCTAGCCTCTTTGTAGGCGGCCACAGCCTCCGCCACCCGCATGCGGTACCGCCAGCACTCGAGGTGGCCCTTGCGGGCGGAGCGGTACGAGTCGAGCAGCGCCTCCTGCTCCGCCCGCTCCGCGGCGATCTGCTCCTCTGCCTGCAGGTGCTCCTAGAGGAGATGGTGGTTGTAGGCGGCGTCGGCCTGCGCCTCCCGGAACTACTCCTCACACATCTGCCTCACCCTGTCCATATATTGGGCACGGGCCTCGCCGATGGTCATGGTGCAATGCACCCACGAGGATGGCGCGGAGGAGGGGGTTGGCGCCGGATCGTCGACTACCATGTTCTCCATTGGGACGTCGTCGTCCTCCGGCTGCCTGCCGGCCAGCCGGTCGGCAGCAATGGCTGCCATCTCCCTGTGATCCGTCGTCCGCCCGTCCCGAAGAGCGCTGGAGCGCGAGGAAGCCATGGTGGTCAGTAGTGGTGTGGACAGGAGAAAGGGAACGGATGCGGATGACTGCGGCTATGGCCGGCGCAGGAGTTTATATAGCAATGGTGGGCGGGCGGAGGGACGGACGTGTGGCACCGGAGTAGCTGCCTCGGCAACCGCGTATCATTAATGTGGGCGGCAGATGGACGGACGGCACTTGTGTCGTTTGAAGGCGGAGCAATCGCCTGCACCGGGAAGCGGGGCGGGCGGCGCTGCATGTTTCGCGCGGAAAGCACGCGCGGGCGAGGAGATGACTTTACTTGGAGAGGATGACAATGGGGACCCACCAGGTCCATAGCCTCACGTACGCAAGTGCCTCCTTATTATATATATATATAACTATAATTTATTTTGCTTCCTCCTGGTTTCCTGACATCATGGTCCCACACCATTGTCAAGCTATTTAGTAGTCAATAAACGAGAGAATTGCACAAGAAGCGGCCGACAGCTGGGACCAAGCAGCTCGAGCAGTATTTGTGTTTTTGAGGTGTGAGCGCTGCAGAGTTTTTCGATGTTTAGCCCAGATATTAATTTTTCTCCTCTGAACAACAACGAAAACATCGCTGCAGTTATTAACTGGGCGGGCTGTGGCCCGTCTAGCCCAGGCCAGATATCCAGCCCAGATATTAATTTTTTTCAAGCTGAAAATGGTAGCCCAGCTATACTTTTTTTAGGAATACCCAGGCAAGGTCAAGTTGTTATTCTCCGCCCCGCTGGGCTGCAAATCTTTCCTAGGAGGGATGCATTTGGCTTAACAAGAAAATGGGCTTTAAGAAATAATAAATGGGATGTAATTATAAAAACTGGGCAGTAACTATAAAAAATGCACCAAACACGTGATTACTTTATAAAATATTATTTTTGGATATTGAAAATTTTAATTTCATTAATTGTTGCGAGCGCAATGTATCGTTGGATTTTTACGTAATATAAATTTATATTGAAATTGTATTTAATCTGACTAGAAATTTTGGGATAAAAATATTTTGGATCCCATCAAAATGTTGGAAATTTTATTGAATTCTGTTTTGAACGGTTGGTTGAAATGGGCTGTACTTTTAACAAACTGTAAATGGGCTGTAGTAAATTACATTAGAATTCAAAAATGGGCTACACATTCTTATAAATCGCAAATGGGCTATAAGTTCTCTGCCACACACTTCTGGCCTTACTAAGTTGACGTGTCCCCTAAAAAAACAGAGTTGACGCGTATGCAAGGCTTTGTCAACTTATAGTCAACACACGGTTCTAGCAGCAATGGCCGTTGGATGTCCATCCAACGGATGACGTGCTTCTTCTTCAATCTCGGATATTCTCGCTTCACCCACCCAAAAAATGATTCCTCCCCCTGACATCTGGGGCGCACCGTTTCAGAAGCTGGCCTGTGGGCCTACTAAGTTGACGTACCAAGGGCTTTGTCAACTTAGTCAATATAAACGATTCTAGCTGCAGTGACCGTACGATGTCCATCCAACGATCGTCGTGCTTCTTCAACCTCCGGTCTTCTTGCTCCAGCCGCCCAAAGCAGCGCCGGTCGTGCCGCCTGCTCCTGCCTCCCGTGGCCGGCTGTGCTGCCGTGGAGGCCTCACCACCCCCTACTACTCCCACCGCTGGCCAGGCCATCCCTCCACTCACCCACACCCCCTGTTATTCTGCGGCGACGGCAGCGCAGCCGAACCAGTGAACCCTCGTACTCCTCTCCGCGTGTGCATCCACTGCCGCGTCTTCCCCAGCTCCACGTCGTCCCCTTCCTAGGCCTCGCCGTCGTCCACCACCCTGGTGCTCTCGGTGCGGCATGGTCAACGTGGTCAAGGAACGACTTCCATCGGACGTGGACTGTACGTGGAGAGGCTGACAGCTGGGTCCACGGCAGCCGCAAGGAAGTGCCTCCTTATTACGCGGAAAATAATTATTCCTCCACCTGACAGCGGGGACCCACCGGACGGGCCACCAGTATTTTTTGAAAAAAATCATTTCCCCCTGACTGCTGGGACCCACCGGACGGGCCATCGTATTTCGCGAAAAAACATCCTCCCCGCTGTCAGCTCGGACCCACCGGAAGTGCCTCCTTATTACGCACAAAAAAATGAATACTCCCCCGGCTAGCTGGGACCCACCTTGGTGGAAGGCTGACTTGTGGGCCTACTAAGTTGACGGGGTCGAAGGGCTTTGTCAACTTAGTCAATATGAACGATTCTAGCTCCAGTGACCGTACGATGTCCATCCAACGGCCGTAGTGCTTCTTCAACCTCTAGTCTTCTTGCTCCAGCCGCCCAAAGCAGTGCCGGTCGTGCCGCATGCTCCTGCCTCCCGTGGCCGGCTATGCTGCCGCAGAGGACTCACCGCCCCTACTATTCCCACCACTGGCCAGGCCCTGCGGCGACGACAGCCTCACACCGCAGCCGAACCAGTGAACCCTCGTACTCCTCTCCGCGCGGGCTTCCACTGCCGCGTCATCCCCGGCTCCGCGTCGTCCCCTTCCTAGGCCTCGCCGTCGTCCACCGCCGTGGTGCTCTCCACGCGGCGTGTTCAACGTGGTCAAGGAACGACTTCCATCGGAAGAGTACTGTACGTGGAGAGGCTGACAGCTGGGTCCACGACCACAGCCCAATTTTTTTGTGATTTGCCAAGTAAGTCGCTTTGTCAGGCCTGTTGGGCTGCAAATCTTTCAAGACAAGGAGAGCTTTCATTCGGCTGGCCGAGAAAATGGCCCATCAGTAATGCGAAATGGGATGTACATTTTTAAAACACATCAAACCGGCAATTAGTTTCAAATATCTTTTTTTTTCATTTCAAGATTTTAAATTACATTAATTTTTATGCGTGGAGAATTTGTTGGATTTTATGTTGATATACATTTATTTTTAAAATCAGTTTGAATGTGAGTCAAAATTTCAGGATTAAAAACAGTTCGGACCGCACCGAAATTTGCAAAATTTCGTATAATTTTTTAACCGTGGCCACAATATGGGCTGTAATGCTAACAAAAAGAATATGGGCTCCAAAAAACCCTCAAGAATTAGCAAATGGGCTGTAAATTATTAGAAATAATGGCAGATAGGCTGTATGCTGTTTTCCACAGATTTGAGGCTTTCCTAAAAAAAGGTTGACGCACAAGCACTGACTGTTGGATGTCCATCCAACAGCCGTCGTGCTTCTTCAATCTCTTCTCTTCCTGCTCCAGCCGCTCAAACAAGCGTCGGCGGGACTGCCTGCTCCCTCCTCCCCGCGGCCTGCTGTGCTGCCACGCAGGCCTCACCGCCCCACCGTACTCCCATCGCTGGCCTAGCCATCCCTCTACTCACCCACACCTGCTGTTATTCTCCGGCAACGGCAGACGAACCAGTAAACCCTCGTACAGTCGTACTCCCCTCCGCGTGGGAAAGAACTGCCGAGTCTTCCCTGCCTCCGTGTCGTCCCCTTCCTAGGCCTCGCCGTTGTCCACCGCCGTGGTGCTCTCGGCGCGGCGTGGTCAATGTGGTCAACGATCGACTTCCATGGGAAGAGTACTGTGCATGGAGACGCTGACAGCTGGGTCCACGACCGTAGCAAGGAAGTGCCTCCTTATTACGCGCAAAATAATTATTCCTCCACCTGACAGCGGGGACCCACCAGACGAGCCACCGTATTTCACGAAAAAACGTTTCTCCCCTGACTGCTGGGACCCACCATCTACACCTTCGCACGGAAGGAAGTGCGCCCGGGCAAAAAAAACAAAACGATTCGCCCCCCTGACTGCTGGGACCCACCAGCTACATCTTCGCACGCAAGGAAGTGCCTGACAGTCGGGACCCACCTGGTCGAACCGTACGTAGCGTTGTCATTCTGGTCGCAAACGTGTACGTACATATATACTGGTGGATGTAGAGGCGCGCACGTCTCGTAGTAGAGGCGCGTACGTGTCGTAGTAGAGGCGCGCACGTAGCATGTACACGTACGTACAGCGGCCAGGGTGCAAGAAAGAAAATACGGCCACGTATGTGTACATACGGGCGGGGTCTCGAACGCCTACTCGCGCATACGTACAGCCAGGGTTCGTGTACATGGCTGGGTCGGAACGGAGAAACAGCGTCGTTGTCGTGTTCATGGGGAGGCAACGGAATGCGTCGTGTTCATCGGGAGGCAACGGAACGCGTGGGAGCCAACCGGCTGGGTCGGAACGGAATGCGTGGTCATGTTCATCGGGAGGGCTTGGACGGAACAGGCGATGGAAACGAGGCCTGGCGTACAGCACAATGGAGGAAACGGACCTCCTACGTTCGGAACGGGGTCCTGTTGATCGGGAGGGGTCTGGCGTACCACAAAACGGAGGAAACGGACCTCCTACGGTCGAAACGGGGGTCCTGTTGATTGGGAGGGGTGTGGCGTACCGCAAACCGGACGAAACGGACCTCCTACGGTCGAAACAGGGGTCCTGTTGATCGGGAGGGGTGTGGCGTACCGCAAAACGGACGAAACAGACCTCCTACGGTCGAAACGGGGGTCCT